>NW_020449058.1:0-655 GCF_003343035.1 Apteryx rowi | reverse complement strand
CTCAATGCTGTGATGCACACTGCTAAAACATTTTCAGTACCGCTCTGCCAAGGCAATGTTGTGGAGCAGTTCTTCTGTGAACTTCCCCAGATTCTCACTCTCCTGCTCCTTCTCCTACCTCAGGGTGGTTTGGGCAGTTGTGATTAGTGTTTGTTTAGGCTTTGGGTGTTTTGTTTTCATTGTGCTGTCCTACGTGCAGATCTTCACWRYKGTGYTGAGGATCCCCTCTGAGCAGGGCCGGCACAAAGCCTTTTCCATGTGCCTTCCGCACCTGGCCGTGGTCTCCCTGCTTGTCAGCACTGTAATATTTGCCACCCTGAAGCCCCCCTCCCTCTCCTCSCCAGCTCTGAACCTGGTGCTGGCTGTTCTGTACTCAGTGGTGCCTCCAACACTGAATCCCCTCATCTACAGCATGAGGAACAAGGAGCTCAAAGACGCACTGAGGAAACTGGTTCAGTAGGTACAATGTCAGCACCAAYACCTCTCCTATGTGCGTCTGCTCCTCATTCCCAGGGTATCCGGCAACATACCTATGTGTTGCTCATGTCTTTCTTTTTCACTTACTTTTCTCTGTCACATTCTCCTAAAAGAAATAAATATCTTGCTTTGTGCCACTTGTCCTCAGGAATCTCTCATTTGAATCTGATCGAGAGAC
>NW_020449057.1:2629-4128 GCF_003343035.1 Apteryx rowi | reverse complement strand
TGTCCAAAATTAATATCAAAAGTAATGACAAAAGTCACTATATGGTATTTTTGCATTAAAAACTGTAAAAAATAACAAATACAGCTGTTACTGTCTGAAACTGACCATCTGCAATGCCTACTGCTTTTCTCTTCCAGCAGCCACAGAAGAAAAAAGGTGGGTGGATGTACTGCTGATTTTCTGTCTCATCCAGTTTTGGAAGCTCGGTGACTCTTTCCTCACAACCTGCATCCCCAGGAACTTTGTGGCAGACACATCTCCTGCCAAAYAGGCCTCCTACTCTCTGCCTTGTGGACTCTGCAAGGTTCACAGGGGTCTTCAGTGCTATGCAGAGGCTCCTTTTCAGCCATTTTGCTTCCTAAAAACCCAGGTTTTAACTTGGCGGTCTTTGTTGCCCATGATGAAGTGAATCTGGCTCTTTCTTGCCATGCCAACTCATCCTCCAGCAAATACCCCAATACCTGAAGTCAAAACTCTTTTTTACATGAAAAGCGTATTATTCTTATCCGCTAGAAGCAACCTTTACAAAAAGAAGCTATGAAYAAGGTGTGTGTGGTTCACTTTGATTCTGTGACTTTTTTTTTAATTTTTGAGTTTAGAGACTCTGGAAACACTCCAAAAAGCTACTGCTGTTTTTTTGGTGATGTCAGAGGAGATGGAGAAAATCTACAGTAGTTTTCTAAACCATCAGGGTCCTGCTCTGTGGGCCAATGCAACATATCCTGCTGAAAAGTCTGCTATTAGTTATTACCGTTATGTTGGTCAAGTTCGTTTCTGGACACTTGGTTTCAATCTGCTGGTATTCTTCAAGGGAAAGGTACTTCATAGCAAGGGCACCGTACTTCTGGGCAACGGTAAGGTGGTGCTGAAGAATGAGTCTTGTGGCACATTTGAAATGGTGCAGCCACTGCCTCCACGGCTGGAGCCCCCCAGGACTTTTCACTGCACAGATTTCTGAAATCAGGTCGTTGTCCTGATCCGTCTGGGACTCCTGGTCGTGTCCAGCACAACGTCTCAGTAGRGTGTACTGATACTTAATGGTACTTTCCTAGGCACGTTGTCTAGCCTGTTTCTGGCAGCAGCACTCCGTTTTTAAYTGAAGTCACTTTAGGACAGTTAGGGAGCCCTAAGCCTCATTATAGCCCTCTTCRCTCCCGCACGCAGCACTTGCCTTTCAGCCCCTACTGAGAACCTGAAACTSTGGCAGTCRTTCYGCAGATGTTAAATCTGTTTGCACTAGAGTATGCTGGGTCATTTAATCCCAAAGCACATTCAGGTTAAGATCAGTAGCAGCAGGCATTTAGCAGAAAGTTTGGTAGGGCAGCAGTGTCTAGTGACAGTATCTTCAAAGATAGCCAAGGGACTTTGAGAGACAGGGAATTTCAAAGGTTTGGTTTGGAGCTGAGCGAGTATTTGAGATTTTGGATGCTACATAGTCCTAAGATCTTGACTTCTTCTCAGGATGCTCTCCTCCCTGCCACTGATGTAGGAACTTCTCT
>NW_020449057.1:0-909 GCF_003343035.1 Apteryx rowi | reverse complement strand
GGATCATTCCAGGCATGCCTGTTTACCAGACTCCTTCTTGAACAATTATGTGTGATCTCTGTCAAAGATAAGATGAAGTGCCAGATGGATTTTTGATCTGACCTGATGTACCAGTTTGGGGGTTTTAGTGATACATGAAACCAGGTTTTCCTTCCCATGGCAATATCAAGTGCGGTAACGCTTGTGCAAGATACAAGGTTGAAATATCAGAACACTTAGAGACCGTAAAGTTCTGAAAAATGCCACTTGGCAAAATCAAAGTTCAGCATTTAATTCCCTCTTCCAGTGTGGGGCCATAGGTTGCCTCCAGGGAGCTGCTGTTCGATTTCCCATTCTGTTATCACAATTTTCCTACATAGGTTCTGAAAGACTAAGTTCCTATGATGAATCAGTGGTCTTGATTCTTGTCATGCGCCCTGCAGTTCGGTTGGACGCACGTGCGCATTGCACAGCATGAGGGGTACTAGCTGCCAAAGCAACGATCGCACTCTCACACCACAGCTCTCTTGGGGATCCCCTTGAAAGCACATTTTAATGTTAAACTCAAAAAATTTGTCAGTCAGTTCAGCAAACCAATCCAATTCAGTCAGAGTTAGATTGAGCTGCGATTATATCTGTGCTATTTTGTTTTGATTTCCCTGTGGAAATTTGAAAAGTTTACATGAAATCGGAATAACTCTAATAAAGATTATATTTTTAGAAATTTTCTTTTTCACAAAATAACCATTTAGATGGAAAATTGTAAATCAAYTTTAATTATAAAACCTGTAAAATCCAGCTAAATTCTCTTTTAATTTGTGTTTAAAATGTTTTTTTTTAATTATTTTTAACCATGGACTCTAAATCCTCAAAATCATCCTCAAAAGTTACAACCTGCCAATTCATGAGCTTCATTTTAGCTGCAAAGTC
>NW_020449056.1:2558-4190 GCF_003343035.1 Apteryx rowi | reverse complement strand
GGCTGACGGGGGCCGCGGGGGCGGCAGGTACTGGATGGCGGCGTTTCCGGCCGAGTTCGACCTCAACCCGGCGCTGCTGGCCCAGATCCGGGCGCTGAAGGAGGCGCTGGGCCGCGAGGGCCCCTGCGCCCTCATCGACGTGGACCACGTGTGCGCGCGGGGGCGGCGCGGGGGGGGCCGGCGGTGCGCGGGATTGCGGGCGGTGCATGGGGATGCGGGCCTTGCGCGGGATTGCATGCATTGCACGGGGATGCAGGTGTTGCATGGGGCGGCGGGTGTTGCATGGGGTTGCGTGCGTTGCATGGGGATGCAGGCGTTGCACGGAGATGTGTGCGTACATGGGGTGCTGCATGGGGATGCGGGTGTGCACGGGGTGTTGCACAGGGATGCGGGTGTTGCACGGGGATGTGGGCATTGCACAGGGAGGCAGGCATGCACAATGTGTCGCACAGGGATGCGTGCGTGCACAGGGCATTACACAGGGCTGCAGGTGTTGCACAGGGAAGTGGGCGTTGCATAGGGCCACGGGCATTGCACGGGGGGCACGAGCGTTGCACGGGGCGTTGCATGAGGCTGCGGGTGTCGCATGGGGCGTTGCACAGGGCCGCGGGCGTCGCACGGGGCTGTTTGCGTGCACGGGACCACGGGCGTCACACGGGGCCACATGTGAGCTGTGCGGGCCCCCGCTCAGCCCCCCGCAGCAGTGGACGCGGCAGGTGACGCAGCGGCAGCCGGAGGCGCGGAAGAAGCGGAAGATGTCGCTGCTCCTGGACCACCTGGAGGCGGCGGAGCTGGCGGAGCACCTCACGCTGCTCGAGCACCGCGCCTTCCGCAAGATCCTGGTGAGCCCCCCCCGGCACGCGGCCCTCGTGCAAGGCTTGGTGCGCGCCGCGGCTGGCGCCTCCGGTGCTCCCGTGCGAGGCCGGGGTTGGTCCCCCTCCGTTGCACGTCCCCGTGCAAGACCCAGATGGATCTTCCGTCATTGCACACCCTTGTGCAAGGCTGGGATGGATTCCTCTCCATTGCACACCCTCGTGCAAGGCCCGGAGGGGTTCCTCTCCATTGCACACCCTCGTGCAAGGCCCAGGCAGGTCCCCTCCATTGCACACCCTCGTGCAAGACCCAGGCAGGTCCCCTCCATTGCACACCCTCGCGTGAGGCCCGGAGGGGTTCCCCTCCATTGCACACCCTCATGCAAGGCTGGGGTGGATTCCCTTCCATTGCACGGCCTCGTGCAAGACCCAGGCAGGTCCCCTCCGTTGCACGCCCCCATGCAAGGGCAGGATTGGTCCCCCTCCATTGCACACCCTCGTGCAAGACCCAGGCAGGTCCCCTCCGTTGCACAGCCTCGTGCAAGGCCCAGATAGGTTCTCCCTGCATTGCACGTCCTCGTGCAAGACCCAGGCGGGTCCCCCTGCATTGCACATCCTCGTGCAAGGCCCAGAGGTGTCCCCTCCATTGCACGTCCTTGTGCAAGGCCCAGACAGGTCCCCCTCCGTTGCACACCCCCGTGCACGGCAGTGGTGTGAGACACACGCGCGCGCGCAGTTCCAGGACTACCGCAGCTTCGCCACGTGCGGCTGCACCGTGGACAACCCGGTGCTGGAGCGGTTCATCGCCCTCTTCAACGGC
>NW_020449056.1:0-1393 GCF_003343035.1 Apteryx rowi | reverse complement strand
TGACCCTGTGCACCACGTCCCTTTGTGCAACGTGTCCCCTCATGCACCATGTCCCCTCGTGTCCCCATGACCCCCTCATGCACCATATCCCTGTCCACCATGTCCCCTTGTGTCCCCATGACCCCTCGTGCACCACGTCCCTTTGTGCAACGTGTCCCCTCGTGTCCCCCCGTGCCCCCCGGCGCGACGCGTGCCGGCGGCAGCTGTGGGAGTCGCTGACGGAGCTGGTGAGCTCGGCGGGCAACTACGGGCGCTACCGGCGGTGCCTGGCCGCCTGCCGCGGCTTCCGCCTGCCGGCGCTGGGCGTCCACCTCAAGGACCTGGTGGCCTTGCACGAGGCGCTGCCCGACTGGCTCGACGGCGCCCGCACCCGCCCCAACCCCGCCAAGATGCAGCAGCTCTTCGGCATCCTCAGCGAGCTGGCGCTCGTGCAAGGCATCCGCCCGCCCCTGCGCGGCGACCCCGACCTGCTCAACCTGCTCACGGTGCGTCCTCGCGCGAGGCGGGGCGGTGCTCGTGCGAGGCGGCCGTGCCGTGTGTGTGCGTGCCGCCAGCGGTGCATCCCCGTGCAAGGCAGCCCTCGTGCAAGGTGGCTGTGCCGCGTGCATGCAGCCAGCGGTGGGTCCCTGTGCACCCCGGCCCTCGTGCACGCCCTCGTGCAAGGTGCCCCCTCCATGCACACCAACCCCGCCCTGCCTGTGGTATGCGCCCTCGTGCACACTCTTGTGCACACCCTCATGTGCGGCCTCGTGCGAGGTGCCCCCTCCATGCACACTGACCCCAACCCGCTCGGGGCGCACACCCTCGTGCACGTCCTCGTGCATGGCCTCATGCACGCCCTTGTGCGAGGAGCCTCCTCCATGCACGCTGACCCCAATCTGCTTGTGGCACGTGCCCTCGTGCATGGCCTCGTGCGAGGTGCCCCTTCCATGCACCCCAGCCCGCTTGGGGCGCACGCCCTCGTGCACACCCTCGTGCACGCCCTCGTGCACGCCCTCGCACGCGCCCCCGTGACGCGGCCGCCGCCCCGCCAGGTCTCGCTGGACCAGTACCAGACGGACGACGAGCTCTACCAGCTCTCGCTGCAGCGCGAGCCGCGCGCCGCCGACGGGGTGAGCGTGCGAGGGCGTGCAATGCCGTGCGAGGGTGTGCAAGCCCCCGGGGGGGTCCCGAGCTTCCCCCCCCCCGGCTCCCCGCAGGCCCTCGTGCAGCGGCCGTGGGGCACAGTGGGGGGGACGGACGACGTGCAATGGGGGGGTGACGCGTGGGCATGCGACACGGGGGGCAGTTCCCACGCTGTAGCTGCCCCCCTCCCAGGGGGGGGGCTGGGACCCCAAAGTGCCCCCCCCAGGGGGCTGGCCCTGTCCATCCCTCCCCCATGTGGGTCTGACCC
>NW_020449055.1:3076-4177 GCF_003343035.1 Apteryx rowi | reverse complement strand
GGAGTCTCCATTGAGGTCTTTGGGGGAGGTTTGTTGGGTTTTGGAGGACCCGGTTGGGTCTTGGGGTCTCTGTTGAGTCTTGGAGGGACCCAGGTGGGTCTTGGGGTCTCTGTTGAGGTCTTTGGGGGGGTCCATTGGGTTTTGGAGGACCCAGTTGGGTCTTGGGGTCCCTGTTGGGTCTTGGAGGGACCCAGGTGGGTCTTGGGGTCTCTGTTGAGGTCTTTGGGGGGGTCCATTGGGTTTTGGAGGACCCAGTTGGGTTTTGAGGTTCCTGTTGGGTCTTGGGGGATCGTTGGGTTTCAGAAGACCCAGTTGGGTCTTGGGGGACTCAGCTAGGTCTTGGGGGACCTGTTGGGTTTTGAAGGACCCGGTTGGGTCTTGGGGGATTTACTGGGTCTTGGGGGACCCTATTGAGGTCTTGGGGGCATCGTTGGGTCTTGAAGGATCTGYGGGGTCTTGGAGGGGGTCGTTGGGTTTCAGAGGACCCAGTTGGGTCCTTTCGGTGGTGGCGGTGGTGGGGATCTTCGAGGAGGGAGGAGGAGAGCTTCCCGGACACCTGGGTCCCTGGGCGCAGGCCTTCAACGTGATCAACGGGGGGTCGCACGCGGGGAACAAGCTGGCCATGCAGGAGTTCATGATCCTGCCGGTGGGCGCCGGGTCCTTCCGGGAGGCCATGCGCATCGGCGCCGAGGTCTACCACAGCCTCAAGGGCGTCATCAAGGGCAAGTACGGCAAGGACGCCACCAACGTGGGCGACGAGGGCGGCTTCGCCCCCAACATCCTGGAGAACAACGAAGGTACCGGCCCCGGACGCCTGGGTCCCTCCTGCTCCCCCCCCCGGCCCGGCCCCGGACGCCTGGGTCCTCTCCGGGTCGGGGGACCATGGAGCTACTTATAGCCTCCCCCCCGCTCACCCCGGGTTGGGTTTCCAGCCCCTTCGTTAAATGTTGCGGCCATAATTAGCCCCCGCGGCCGTAACCGGAGAAAGGCTACGAGGGCGCCGGGGGGGTCAGCAAAGGGCAGGAGGCCCCGGATGCCTGGGTCCTCGTGCTTCGGGGGGGAGCCGATGGTGTGGGGGGGATCCCGGACGCCTGGGCCCCT
>NW_020449055.1:0-1056 GCF_003343035.1 Apteryx rowi | reverse complement strand
GTCTCGTATAGGGTTGTGCATGGGGATGGGGAAAGGGAAATGGACTCTAATGGAGGGCTGGGGGTTCTGGGGGCACTGGGGGGGACTGGGGGGACTGGGGGGACTTGTGTGTGCTGGGGGCACTGGGACAGGAAGGGAGGTGGTGGATTCTCGGGTGTCTCATATAGGGTTGTGCAGGGGGGTGGGGAAGGGGAAGTGGCCTCTAACGGAGGCCTGGGGGCGCTGGGGGGCCCTGGGGGGGCGCAGGGGGGCCCCGGCGCCGGCGGCTGAGCGGGGCCCCGCAGTGGTGTCCATCGAGGACCCCTTCGACCAGGACGACTGGGAGGGCTGGCAGCGCTTCCTGGCCCAGGTGGGCATCCAGGTGGTGGGCGACGACCTGACGGTGACCAACCCCAAGCGCATCCAGCGGGCGGCCGAGCTGCGCGCCTGCAACTGCCTGCTGCTCAAGGTCAACCAGATCGGCTCCGTCACCGAGTCCATCCAGGCGTGAGTGCCCCGCGCGCGGCCCTCGGGCGAGATCCCTCATGCGAGATCCCTTGTGCATGGCCCTCGTGCAAGATCCCTCGTGCAAGATCCCTCGTGCAAGATCCCATTGTGCACAGCCCTCGTGCAAGATCCCTCATGCGAGATCCCTCGTGCAAGATCCCATTGTGCACAGCCCTCATGCGAGATCCCTCGTGCAAGATCCCATTGTGCACAGCCCTCGTGTGAGATCCCTCATGCGAGATCCCTCGTGCAAGATCCCATTGTGCACAGCCCTCGTGCAAGATCCCTCATGCGAGATCCCTTGTGCAAGATCCCATTGTGCACAGCCCTTGTGCAAGATCCCTCATGCACGACCCCT
Organism: Apteryx rowi; assembly: GCF_003343035.1. Lineage (NCBI taxonomy): Eukaryota > Metazoa > Chordata > Aves > Apterygiformes > Apterygidae > Apteryx > Apteryx rowi. The sequence continues at coordinate 212 of NW_020449055.1, read as the reverse complement.
CATGCAAGATCCCTCATGTGAGATCCCTTGTGCATGGCCCTCACGTGAGATCCCCCATGCAAGATCCCTCGTGCACGACCCCCCGTGCGGGGCGCCCTCGTGCAAGATCCCTCGTGCACAGCCTTTGTGCGAGCCCCTTGCACACGGCTGCTTGTGCACAGCCCCTCGCGCAAGCCCCCATGAGACCCTCGTGCAACCCCCTGTGTGACCTG
>NW_020449054.1:2015-3953 GCF_003343035.1 Apteryx rowi | reverse complement strand
GGGGGCCCTATGCAACCCCCCCCCCAAATTGCCCTATATAAGGGGGTTCCTATGCAACCCCCCCCCTCCACAGTTTGCCCCGTACGGGGGGGCTCTACGCAACCTCCTCCCATTATATCTATGGGGGGGGGGTCCTTATGCATCCCCCCCTCCGTTACCCCATATAGAGGGTCCCTATGCGACACCCTCCCGTTGCACCCATATGGGGGGGGGGTCCCTATGCAAGCGCCCCCCATTCATTCATAGTGGGGGGGGATCTTTATGCAATCCCCTCCCTTTGCACCTATATGGGGGGGGGGTCCCTATGCAAATCCCCATTGCATCCTTATGGAAGGAGTTCCCTATGCAACTCCCTTCTCCTGCTGCAGCCATACGGGGGTCCCCTAATTGCAAGCCCTGGGGGGGGGGGGCCCCTACTTGCCCCCCCTATAGGGGGAGCCCCTATGCAAGCCCCCCCCCATGCAAGCTCCCCATTGCACCCCAGTGGGATCCCCTATGCAAATCCTCATTGCATCCCTATAGGGGAGGGTCCCCTATGCATCCCCCTCCTCTTGCAGCCATACGGGGGGTCCCCCAATTGCACGCCCTAAGGAGGGTCCCCCACTTGCCCCCCTATAGGGGGAGCCCCTATGCAAGCCCCTACACCCCCCCCATAGCATCCCCCCCCCCGCGGCGGTGCGGGGGTCCCCGCAGCCCGGCCCTACCCCAGCTGGTGGCGGTTCGGCCCAGGACCTGGCGGCTGCGGGGGTCCCACACGAAGACCCGCCACATGGCCGGGCTCCGCCGCCGCCGCCGCTGCTGCTCCCGGTGCCGGTGCCGCCGCTTCGCTTCGCTTCGCTCCGCTCCGCTCCGCCCGCGCCGGGACTCGAACCCGCGACGCGACGGCCCCGCCGCTGCCGCCGCCGCCTTATATGGCCTCGGCGCCCCGCCCCCTCGGCCGCCGGAGCCACGCCCCTTATGCTAACGAAGAGGGCGGGGTTGGCGCGCCGCCGCCCCGCCCCGCCCCGCCGCCGCCGCCGCCGTTCCCACAGCCCCCCATTGAAGGGGTCGGGGTGGGGGGGGCTCTTAAAGGGGCCGCGCGCGGAGGGAATGAGAGCGTGTGTGTGTGTGTGTGTGTGCACGCTTGCGCACAACACGCAACATGCACCAACTATGTGTGTGCGTGCAACATGCAACAAGCGTGTGCGTGCAATGTGCAAGGGTGTGTGTGTGTGTGCAACGTGCAACAAGCGTGTGCGTGCAATGTGCAAGGGTGTGTGTGTGTGTGCAACGTGCAACAAGCGTGTGTGTGCAATGTGCAAGGGTGTTTGTGTGTGTGTGCAACACGCAATGTGCACCAGGTGTGTGTGTGCAATATGCAACAAGCGTGTGCGTGCCACATGCATCAAGGGTGTGCATGTGCAACACGCAATGTTGACTGAGGGGGGGGATGTGCAGCATGCAGCAAGCGTGCGCGTGCAACATACACCGAGTGCGTGTGTGCAGCATGCAGCAAGCGTGTGCGCGTGTCATGCGCAGCATGCGCCGGGGGTGTGTGGGGGGGGGTTGCGTGCGCCTGCAGCGTGCAATAAGCACGAGTCCGGCGTGCAAAGTGCACCGAGCATGCGGGGGGCCTCGGGCCGCAGGCGTGAGCGTCCCGTGTCACCCACACGGCTGCGGGTGCGCACGGGTGCTGCGGCGTGTGCTATTGCGTGTGCACCGTGGCGTGTTGGCGTGTCCCGTGTCCCGTGTCCCATGTCCCATGTCCCGTGTCCCGTGTTGCCGACCGGGTGCCCTTGGGCCCCATCTCTCTTCGCCTGCTCATTAACTGCCCCTGGGGAGGGGCGGGGCCAACAAGGAGGGCGTGGCCAGCAGAGGGTGTGGTCAACCGGGGGCGTGGCCACCTAGTGGTGTGGCCAAAAGGGGCGGAGTCGAATAGGGGGCGGGGCCTGGGAGGGG
>NW_020449054.1:0-1087 GCF_003343035.1 Apteryx rowi | reverse complement strand
GTCACCCGGACGCCTGGGCCCCCCGCGGTGTGAGGTGGGAACACCCGGACACCTGGGTCCCTCGCTCCCCACCCAACCCCTCCTCCTCCTCCTGAGCCCCCCCCTTCCTTCCCAGCATCCTTTGCAGTGCTGCCCTGCCGCAAAGCATCGTGGGGACAGCAGGACGGGGAGGGGGGGGGCTCTCCCAGAATCCTTTGCAGCGCAGCGCACAAGCAGAAGCTGCAGAGCGTGGGGTGTGTGTGGGGGGGAGCGGACCCTTCCCAGCATCCTTTGCAGCCCCGGAGCATTGTGGGATGCCCCTCCCCCCCCATAGCACGACAGCCCGGTGTGGGGGTGGGAAAGCGGCTTACGCACGAGTCCCGCTGAGCCGCTTACCGTCCCCCCCCCCTCCCCAAGCGCTAATTATAGCGCAGGCCGTGCGACGCTGGCCCTTTAAGACCCCCCCCGTGTGACCTTGGTGGGGGCGGGGTTAATCCCCAGGGCAGGGCGGTGCCCCTCCCCCACCTGGTGGGAATTCGGCGGGGGGAGGGGGGGTTGGGAGGCCATGGGGGGGTGTTTCCCCCTTCCTCATTCCCGCCCCCCTCCTGCCCCCCATAACTGCCCCGCCATGGACATCGGCAGCCTGGAGACGGTGGCGGCCGACGCAGCGGCCCCCCAAGCGCACGAAGCCCCGGGCGGCCTCCGCCTGCCCCACGTCTCCCGGGGCGAGGCCCTCCTCCAAGATGGCGGCACCCACGGGGGCGGCCATGCTGCTGCCGCCGCTCCCCAAGATGGCGGCGCCCATGGGGGCGGCCATGCTGCTGCTGCCGCCGCTGCCGCTGCTCCCCCAGGCGGCACCTCCTCCGCTCCCTTGGGGGGCGCCGCTGCCCCCGCTGCACCCGCTGCTGCCACTCCCCAAGATGGCGGCGTCCACGGGGGCGGCCATCTTGACGAGGAGGCCACCTTCGGCTCCCGGTGCCTGGAGCAGCCTGTCGGGAAGCTTCTTTTCCCGGAGTGTTGGTGAGGCCCTAGGGGGTGCTGGGGAGTACCTGGGGGTGCTGGGGAGGACCTGGGGGGTATCAGGGAGTACCTGGGGGTGCCAGAGGGT
>NW_020449053.1:2881-3966 GCF_003343035.1 Apteryx rowi | reverse complement strand
CCAAACAGAAAAGAACTGAAAGCACAGGCTCATGACAGCTCCTTCTCTTCCAGGTATCCCCTGCCTTGGCATTCCTGTTGAAAAGTCACCTCCAGATATATTCSCCAGCCCTGACCCACACAGCAGCCTCTCAATGGGAGAAAGTACCTGCCCTGACAGGGGTCTCTCCTCCCACCAAGAGATTCTCCCTGCAGAGTCATGGGGAGCTCCCTGGGCAGGCTGAGTGCTGACCCTTGCAGGTGGCAGAGTCACTGCCCTGGGCACATGGCACCCTGGGGCACAGCGACACTGCTCTGAAGTACAGTCCATGCAGACCTGTGTGCACACCCCAGCTTCACAACCCTGCAGCCATCCCTGGAAGAAAGGAGCAGGATGCCCTGTCCCTGTGACGGTGTGGCTGGGAATCCCTGCTCTGAAGTGTCTCCCCAACCTCCTCACTGGAGAAGTCGGGAGAGCAATCTTTAAAAAAAAGAGTCATAGGACGGACTGGGTTCAGAAGACCCCTCCAGGAACCACAGTAGTATTGCCCTGCAGCCAGAGACTTACTGTGAAAAAGCCTGTGAAGATTCCTCCCACAAGGAGCTCTCCTCTGCCCTCCCACTCCACACTGCCTTTCACTTCTCTCTGCCTTCTCTCATCTCATGTCAGCAGCAGCATTCAGTGCCCAGAGCCTTGACGCTCTTTGCAGAGGAGCTGCTCCTGCACACAGCTGTCTCTCGGCAGTGCTGACAGGTTGCCATGAGCTCCCTCCATCCCATGAGCCTGGCCCTGCTCAGGAGTAGAGGCCCAGCTGAACTCATGAATTTGTCTGCCCCTTGTGCTCCCTCCTCCTGGGAAATGTTCCCTGAAGTAGACTAAAATAACCAGCTATTGTTCTTTTCTAAAGAGTGCAGAGAGACTGATTCCAGCATTGCTATTTATTTCATCAGAGGATGGCTATCTATGAAARGTGGAAATGTGCCTTTCTGGAAGCCCCGATTCACATCTCCTAACTAGGCAGGACAGCTGGACGGGGACAAGAAGGGAGCTCACTAACACATTATTCAGATGTTGATTCAGATGAGTCAATCTGGGCATCTCATGCC
>NW_020449053.1:0-1337 GCF_003343035.1 Apteryx rowi | reverse complement strand
GAGGAGAAGGCCCTGGACATTACGAGGGGTGCCATATGAGCCAGTGGTGCATGCTCACCACAAATGAGGCCAGCTGCATACAAGACTGCATTAGGAAGAGCGTGGCCACCCAGGCAAGGGCAGTTCTTATCCTCCTCCACTCAGCACTGCTGTGGCCACATGTCTGCAACAGTGTGCCCCAGTGTGGTACGCCCAGTGCTGGAGAAACAGGGAACAACTGGAGAGGGTCCAGAGGAGGTCTGCCAAGAGGGCGTTGGGGACCTGAAGCACATGGCCTGTATGGAGAGCCTGAGGGACCTGGGCTTCATTAGCCTGGCGAAGTGGAGGCTAAGGCCAATACAGTAGTCGCCTGTGGCTGTGTGTGACAGGGTGGTTTCAGAGATGATGGAGCTTTTCTAGGTAGTGGGAAGCAGCATGAGAAGGGGAAAGAGCCACAAAGTGCATGTTGAGAGGTTCAGACTGCACTTCAGGTAACAAGAATGTCACTCGTAGGGTAGTGCTATGGTGCAACAGGACACCCAGAGGGACTCTGTGATCAGCCCCTTGCCTTTTGTTTCAAGAAGCAACCAGCAAGGACAGTGGGATGTCAGTAAAGGTGGGGAGATCCTGCAGTGAGAGCAAGGTGGGGAAGCACATTGGGTGTCTGCAGGCTGCAGGGAAACAGGTGCAGCTTTGGGACCGCATAGGACAGCCTGTGGTGGAGATGACAGAGCAAAATGCTAAGGCTGAAAGCCTCCAAAAGAACTGAGGTCTTTGTCCCCTTTGCTATGGCTAGTGTCTCTGCCACGGACGCCTACGAGAAGATGACGTTTCCTTACAGCACTGTGGCCTTGCTGCCTCCTCACCTCCAGGTAGCCCAGGAGGTGCCGTATCATTGTCCTGCACTTGGCATTGCGCTCCCCCCCACCCTGACACTGCCCCCAGGAAAAGCCCTGAGCAACATGTGAGGGAAAGGTTCCCCCCGTACAGGGGCTGGCTGTGGATTTCGGCCATTCTGCTTGATAACACACATCAAGGTTGATTTGGCATCAGAGCCACCCGCACATTGCCTTTGCCTACCTGCAATCAGCGCCTCCAACTTTCTGCTCTAATCAGCCACCAGGGAGATTTTGTTGGTAATGGCCCTCAGTGGGACCCATTAACACTCCAAGAAACTTGGGGATTTGCTTCTGATGTAAACTTCTTGAGAGGTTGTTTCAGTCTCCTCTCAGCATCTGAGGTTCATGGGCTCAGCACCAAAGACACCCAGGGGTCATTAAGATACAAAAACCCCTAAGGAGCCATGCCTCTCCCCATAATTTTCTTCAGCTCTTCAATTCTTGTGCTGTGGCTAATTG
>NW_020449052.1:1135453-1233699 GCF_003343035.1 Apteryx rowi | reverse complement strand
TCCGGCAGCAGTGCTCCGCCCGTTACGACCTTCCCATGTTCCGCCCCGCAGTGCCTCCCTGCTCATCCTTTTTCCTCCACAGCCAGGCAGCTTCCTTTTTCTGTGCATAAATTTAGACCTAACAGAAGTACCAGAAAAATTCCTCTCTTTGCCTAAGTGTTGGCAACAGAGCTTAAAAGCACCCTTTAAATAAAATTATTTTGGAGAATATTCTGCAAATTCTCTCCCCTTTCAAACAGTCCCCTAGTCCCACAGTGAAGATGTCCCCCTTTTCAAAGGCCTCTCTGGAAGAGAGGAAGGCAGGGTAGCACCCAGCCATCAGATGGAGACTGTGAGTCCCAAGTCATTTGGGTCTGTCTTCACACTACTTAATTGACTCTCTGCCCTCTAATTACGTTATGTCAGTGTCTGACATAAAGACGCACGTCGCCATCATTGCTCTTAAAGCATGAGATCCAGAGTCAGAATTTTAAAAGTGTTAGGCTGTGGATGGCCAGTTTGTCTTTTTCTGCTATTTCCTCTTTCTTCCCCAGCTTTTTACAGATATGCTGTTTTAAGTCATTCTTGAAGGAAGTTTGTAACAGGTGATAACCCAATTTCTTAACTAACAGTGATTCACCACACTGACTCCAGAGAAATGGGAATACTTTTATTTTTATAAAATCTGGGTAAGATTATCTTTTCCCATATGTGAACTAATACCCCTCGTTATTCATTCAAAATGTATGTAATTCAGCTGAAGTGGAGGGAAGGGGAATCAGAGGGAAAAGGATGCATCCTGTTAGAAAATGGAAAATACTGTATTTATCATTTTAAAAAGAACAAAAAGATCTGTAAGTTATGTGGGTTTCTGTGACAGTAATTATCCTTCTATTCAAGAATGAGTAATTACATTATTCTGCATACTACCCCCTCTCCCCAGTTATGTGGCATGTGCAGACACACACACACACACACACACACACACACACACAATGTGGTTGTACACTAAAGAATAAAAAAAGGATGCACCAGAAAAGACAGTTATGCTGTTTTCCTTGAATAAAGTGACTATGGTACTTTTTTGTTTATGCTGAACACCAGTGGGTGAGAAGAAAGAAAGCCAAATTTTTTATTCTTCTCGTTACGGAAGCACAGTATTGCTATTCATTGGCACCAACCAGTGCAATGCTTTGCAAGTGTTCACTCCCTTTCCTCTACACTGAGAGAAACAGTGAGAAAATATTACGTACTGATTAACTTGGATACAATTTGTGCAGTATGTGTGTATAAAAGGACAGTTCCTCCACTGCTCAGCACTTCTGAAGAGTGCTTTTCCTTTGGTGGAAAATACACTTTTCCCTCTCCTTTTACATGCACTGACCCACTGAAGGTGAACTACACTGTGTACCTGCCATTCTCCAGTAGTTCAAATGCAAGTCTTCCATAAAGAGATGAAAGTCTATATTCTAAATTCACTAGTTACATGAGGTTTACCTTTAACTTGTCTTGCTTCCTTTTTACGCTGCCTGTGTAAAGCATAGGTAGAGTCATGGACATGACCTCAGGGGCTGAGCTAGACCTTCCCTAGGCAGTATCACCTACATGCCCTGATTCCTTAGGGGTTCTCATCCAACCTTTCCTTAAATATCTCTGATGCTGGAAGTCCCATAATCTCGTCAGGCAACCTGTCCTACTGCTTCTCCATCCTTACTCTTACAATGTCTGTTGTCATTCTTAACCTGAATTTTTCTTGCTTCATTTTAATCCCAGTTTTGTCCAGTCCTTCACAGACATGGAGAACGTATATCTATAAACATGAGTATTTATAGTAGTCCTTTACATATCTGAAGACAGTTGCTGTATTATCTCTTCTCAAGGCTAAATCCTTCTTTGTTAGGAGGTGCTTTCTAGACCTCATCTGCAGTTAGCCTACTTCTTTCTTTAAGTGAGGGACCCAGAACTTGGCACTGTTTTAGGAAAGTTTTCACCAATCCACTCAGTCTACTCACACACTTTGAATCTATGTTTTGGCAGATAGAAAGGCAGTCTTTTAAAATAAACATCTAAATTCCTAATACACTTAATCTCCAGAAAAAGGTTAAGCCCAGGTCAGATCCCTCAATGTAGACTGATGGATTTCTTCTTTGGAGACTGTCAAAACTGCCTGCCTCTTGCTGTAATATTGCTTAACCCACCAAGCTCAGTGCTGGTCTTTTCTAGAACAGACTACCTATGTCCGAATATAGCAGATTGCTGTGTCCCGTGCGGTGCCATTAAAATCCATTTACTATTTTTCATGTATTTCTTTGGTTCAAAACATCTGACATGATGGGAGAGCTGTGTCACAGCCCACCAGAGCAGCGCTTTCATGGCATGAAACTGAGCCCTTGTGTTAGTGAAGGTTTGTAGGGGCATGTGAAGCATGCTGGAGTTGTGTTTTGGAATTGAGGAGAGCAGAGGGAATGCTTGGTACAGTATCATACAGACAGTCAGTCTATTGGGAGCAGTCTCTAGCGTGAACTATCCCTCACACACAGATTTTGTTTTTGGGGAAAAAACAGAGCTTGGGAGTAAGATAACACAAGTACAATGTGAACGACCAGAGAGTCAGGAGTGAGGAGTCAGCTTGGTAGCTAGGTTAGTCAACAGTACAGACACCCCCTACCTTAGGAGATAGAGGTTTTGTTCATAGCATTTTTTAGAGACATATTTAAAGGAAAGGACTGCAAGACCAATCTTGTGCCATGTCATGATCAGAAAATCTTTCATCATATTTATGCATCTGTCTCAACAGCTCAGTGTACGCTTAAGAGAAGAATTCATGGTAACCTCTTATACTCTTTTTCATGGGAGTTCGATTTAACTGTATCTGAGAAGACAGTGGCATAATAAAATCATATGAATAATGAAATGTTTTAAGCAAATGTTTGCTAATGCTCCATATTTAAACCTCAGTTGTCTACATTTATTTAAACATTCATTTGCCATACAAGTGAATTTGTAACAGCAGGTTTTCTTCGTAATAGCCATTTGAATTTACACTGACCCTGAGGTCTTATAAGTTGGAGAAAAATCATAGTTTTGATTACTTATGGTATTTTCTCTCTTGCCCAACTATTGGAAGGGTAAAACATCCTTACAGCATAAGTTGCTTGTTCAGAGTCTTGAACATAATTACCAAGCAGACATTGTTTTTAACAAAGAATTTTCAAGTCTCACATGACAACTACATCCATTTGACTTCAGTGGTTACTTCCCTTGATCATATTCATTCATGCTGAGGAACAGAATGAAGCAATGCAAAGAAAAAAGCTTTGATAAGGAAAATCCAGGCTTCAAACAAGTATGTGTTAAATTTTGAGAAATTTTCTAGGGTGTTAAAAATGCTAGCCTGCTGTAGGTGTGTTCATTGCAAACAAAAGTGCCAAAGCATATAACAGAGTACATGCATATTCAGAGATAAAACAGAAAATAGTATTTTGTATGTTTTCCCACTACAAAACTACATGTTTCACTGCACTAAAAAAAAGAGCAGCTGAATATCAGTGATCTGGGTCAGTTTTCATTAACAATCTAAATGATAGCATAGGAACGGTGTTCAATACATTTCCAAACAAGCAAAATTTGAGAGGGCCTGCAGGCGTGTTGAACCAGGAATAGAAATCAGATGTTCTTGGCAAACTGGAAATAAATTGTGAAAATGCAAAACATCATGCTGGGATATATAAATAGGAATACAGCCTGCATGACATGTGAAGTTTGTCTTCTCTTCTACTCAGCATTAGTAAGTCCTCATCTGGAATACTGTGTCCAGTATGGGATGTCACTTTTGGGTAGAGCAATTGGAGGGAAAGCAGAGGAAATGAGCAGTGCTCTTAAAAACATGATTTCTCTGGTCTGCTTGAGCTAAAGAAGGGAATATTGAGGTGATATTGCGGTCTTTAAGTACATGAAAGGCTCTTGCAAGGGAGTGAATAACATGTTTCTCATGTCTAAGACAAGAAAGAAGAGACAGGCTTAAGCTGCATCAAAGAGAAATTCTGGTTAGACACTGAAAAAAACCCCCTCCGACAGTAGATACAGAAGTGCTGGAATATATTGGGAGACTTCATTATTACTGGAGGTATCAAGGGACAGGTTAGACTGGCCTCTGTTAAAAATGGAATTGGGAGGCTTGAACTTGCTTGGGCATGGAGAACAGCGGAAAAACCTTTTGGGATCTCTCTGGTCCTGTGGATTTATAATTGTGTAAATAGTCTATGGAGATAAGGGAGACAACACCAGACTATAAGGTAGATTCAACCTTACCATTTTGTCATGCACCTGGTGTCAGAAATAAGCAAAAGAGGAGATTTTTTTTTGTTTTGTTTTCCTTAAATGGCACTGGTGACTAGTGTATTTGAAAGCTCTGCCCTAACATGCAAAGGCAGAATTTGCTTTCCTGCTGCTTCATAGACATCATGTGCCTGTGCGAATGTATTTCTGAGTTTCCATACAAGAGCATACAGGATAAAAATAAAATTACATTAAATCTGGATGCATGAAAGCTGTGGGAGGGTGGGAAGGCTGCTGCCAAAGCCCTGAATCTAAGCTTCATGGGAGAATTGGGGAGAAATTGCGGCTCCTCAGTGAGATTGATTCCATGACTGCTTAGCTTGATAAGCTCAGCAGAAGATCAGCAGGAAAAAAACCTTCCTAAAACCGGGGGTGGGGGGGGGGTTGTTTGAATAAAAGCCTATGTTATGAAACAGTAGTAGTGCTCATTTGTAGCTTTGCTATTTGACACAAACATTACTCATCAGTTGATAGTGTTAGTGATTATTTAGTATTTCAGCCTGTAATTAACAAGTACAGTGATAAATTCCTTCAGAAAATACAGTTTTACTTTGTGCTGTATACTTTTTTAAAACTTGTTTCAGGTCTTTCTAGTTAGACGTATAAATAAGATTCAGAAATAGAAAGGTTTTCTGTGTGATTGGGATAGAAAAAAGGGTTGTGGACATTTACTTCATAGTTTGAGAATTCCAAGGGCACAGAGGAGCTTTTGGCATGTACATCTTGGCTTTAAAGGGAACTGGAAAAACTACACCAGGCTTCGTTGTGTTTTTCCTGTAGATCTCCATTCCCTTTGCCATCTCTCCTCCCTCTTTTCAGACTGGCTTTCAAACTCCATATGGACCTGATACAGCATTGCTCTAGGAGTTTCCTCATACCCAATTCCTGTCACATGAGGATACTGCTAAGAGGAGAAAAAGCCCTAACGAGTTCTAGCAATGCCAAATTACATTCAGTTCTTGTATTTTTACTTGGCGTGGTAACACTTCCAAAGAGTGATTGTTTTACAATCAGAACTTCTGCAGCCTGTTCATTTCCTTTTTCTTACTTAGCTGTTCAGAGACCATCAGACACCASGCAAGCCAACAAATGTCCATCTAAGCAATTATATAGCATAAACATCAAATGAAACAAACTGGTTTTTTTTCAATTCTTATTTTTATTGTAAGTGCAAACTGAACAGGCAAAACTGATAGTTTCACTAGACATAATTCATTTGCAGGGCAGCTCTTTTCTCTTCAGTAAGCTTCAGGTCTTAATACAATCAAAGCTCCTGATTTTAAGAAAGCTTTTCTCCTAAAAAATCCCTCTTTAGTGATAGATATGGGACACGATTCTCTTAAAGAGAAGTTAGTACTTGCAGCCAGGATTCATGTTACCTTTTCAGCAAAATACTCAAGAATATGCTAGTGGTTCCTAGACTGCTTGGATTTAAACTTATGCTTAAAGTTGTATTTATAAATCAGAAGTTTGTGCCTGCATCATCTTGATTAGAAGCAAACACCGCTGTGCATAGGGATATCAATAGCTCTTCTGTTAGGGGTCACTTGTAACATCATTTAAGAGGCTGTCTGTAAAGAGATTGGGTGGTTTACAGCGCTTCCTCCTACACTTCCTACAGGACTTCCTTCCTTCGACACTGAAAGATGTGAAATGCCTTTGTGTAGCACATAATGTGCACAAATGTGCAAAAAGACAATTGATGGTTAATATTCCTGTTGATCGCCACATGACCCAGAGGACAAGTCCTGTGCAAGAGGGGTTTCTGAATCACAGAACTCCAAGGCAGGAGGAATCTCATTTGTTAAGAAACTAGCTTTGGCTGGGTACTTGTAAGTGCATTCAAAGATAGCTGGGTCTGGTTGGTGCAGAAATCTGCAGGCTCCATCCTTTGTTCCAGGACTTGTGCCCAATTTGGAAGTGAACAAATGCCATTAATGAATATTATTTGGAGTCTGTGGTTAATTTCTGTCCTTAACTGGACACTGACATGCAAGCATTCCCTTCCCAGTAATCTCCAGGTGTTTAAGAAACAGGTCCATGCTGATGAGCCACAAAGGCTGAGACTCATCTCTCCTGACTTCAGACATTTGCAGTATAAATGTCTATCTGTACTAGTCTCCTTATGCTTCCTTTATAATCACTGGAGAGAATTTGACTCTATTTTAGGCATCTACTTTACGATGTTATGAATAACACCTTCAAAATGCTTCTTTCTCTTTCATGATTATAAAAGCAGCTGATGGTGACTAGCTCATAAAACAGACATTTAAATAACACATCCACCAAGTTAGGAGACATGAATCCCAGACAAAAAAACAAGCATACACAGTATGCCTGGATGCATCCTTGTTGTTGTGGTTCTATGACAGCCCCGAATGACATCTATCTGGTGAATGCCTCAGCACTCATGTGGGCTGTATGTCTGCCTTTCACTCATGTGGAAACCAGAAAACTGTGAGTAAGGGGAACTGTTTGTGCCCTGCTCTTATCCCAGCATGGAATGGGAACATGGCTGCAGAGCCTACCAGGCTGGAGAACTGACACACATTTTTGGGTCCCATAGCACAGAAGTAGCCAGTGTGACTTTTCTGAAAAGGTTCTGGTTCAGTTCCCAAGATGCCACTTTAGCACTAGGTCAGGATCCCTCAACTGGTGGCCTCACTCCCTCCTTACATTATGCTTATCATGGAAAGCGAAGTCGCAGGCATCAGGACTGAAAATCAGAAAGCCAGGTTTCTTCCTGTTTTAGTTTACAGATATAGGAAATTGTCGCTTAGCAATGTTAAAGCAAAGCCTCCACTTAAAGGCCCAAGTATATTCTCTAGTTGCAGGCCTATCATTGGCTTAACACTAACAGTCTAGCAGTGCACTACACTTTGCACCAGCCAAAGATGTTTGGTGGGGGAAGCAATAAGGACACAGGTCACCCTTACTCATTGTTCTTTGACTTTGCTTTCAGGTTATTTCAAAGAGAGGTTAATAAAAGACTGTTCTTCTTTGAACAAGGCTTGCTTCTGTGATCATTTTCTGATAATATCATTTGTTTTCAACCTGGCAATAGGGTTGTAGAATGAGGTCCCTCTGGACCACCATGACTTTGTATTTTACCTGCCAGTAAACATCTCAGCTCCTTCCCTTGTCACTTGATCTGGGATAAAAGAAATCTACTCTTTTCTTAAAAAAAAAAAAAAAGACTGAGGGAAGGAATGATTATAGGGAAGATGGGATGATTACTGTACTGGATGTCCATTTTCTGGCAAAGCAAATGGAGCCCTGAACTCAAACTCTGTTTATTAAGCAAACGAAATGTTTCACCATGTGCAGTGTGCCTGATTCTACAGCAAATGATGGAAACAACCTTGAAACAACCCTGTTTGCCAGACAAGAGGTGAGAYAGCATTGCAGTTGTTCAAGCTCCAAAAGGAAATTTTGTCCCAGCTTTGGTGCAATAATTTGTTTGCTTGTAAAAAATCCAGTCTTCTATAATTTATTGTAGGTGTAATGAAATATATTTAATTTGATAGAAAGTACTTGATAAGATACCAGCGGCGGCAGCATGTGGATGTTTCCTAACTGGCATTTAAGAAAACCAACATGATTCAATCCATGTTTATTTCAAGTTGACTTCTAATTGCCTGCACAGGAAAGGTAAAAAGTGAGTTCCTGTGTAACCATGAGATTCTGTTCTCGACATCCAGCCGGAATATAATATTGCTTGTAGGCCTGTGGGGTTTAAATAGTGTCTGCAATCTGGTGCCATGCTGATTTACTAATCCTTGATCTTAGCTGAACATGATCACAGTCCCTGCTTCTGTTCATAAGGGATAGGCTTACTGTTAATTGACAGGCTTTGGCATCTTACCAAGAGAATTGCAATGCAGAGAAGGAACTAAAACTGAGCAGAGGATGTATCGGACAAGCCAATTTGGGAAAAAAATCTATTTAGTAGATCTTTATGCCAAAAATTATTTTCTATTTTATTGTTTCATTAACACTACAGTATGCGATTTGCATTTTAACATGAAACTAATAAAAACAGATTAATCCTAAATGTGTTTGCAGGGTGATTAAGTAAGTACGACATGGCTTTTGGAATCTTCCCAGCTGCTCTGCTTTCCATTTGTTTGATTATTGTGTGAACTTTCGTGTTTGTGTCTGCTCACAGAAACTTGTGTGTAACTGCACATGCTATGCATACACAATCACATATACACAGATGTACACAGAATCTATAATTGCTTATAGACTTTAAAAAGGTGATATCCATGGTTTGGGGATTGCATGTCATTTTATCCAGCACATTTCAAATTTGATGGGAAAGTGTTAGTAGGCAGTAGTTTCTTATCCAACACAGGTTTCAGGTTGTTTTTATTTTATTCAGAACTATGCTTGCCCCAAGTTTTGAACCCTTTCTGTAGCTTTCTGAACCTGGCCAGACTTCAGAGAAAAAATATTGTGAGGGTTAGCTGAAATCTTTTTAGATGCACCTGAGTACATTGCTGCATTACAAGCCTTGCAGTCTTCAGACATGCTAAGCTGAAGGGCAATATTTAGACCTCTGTTGTGCTCTAGAAGAACACAATAAAAACTTTCACCAAGAAGTTCTGTTGTCTCCAGCACGGCTGTAGGCCATTACAGCTGAAACCTCCCAATGTAGGTATCTCTGTTTGACACCTTAAAACTATCCTGTTTTTTGGATCTGTGTTACTCATGCTGCTTTTGAATCCACCTACCTAAAGTCAAATATAAGTGCTCTGGATCCCCTGGAAACTTAACATTTTGTACATAGTGGACCAAACTTTAGTGAAAAATTCCCGCCTATGCTGACAATTTCATCTAATCAAGGGAAGAGATGGATACTCTTTTAGGGCTTTTGGGATCAGTTGTAACAGACCTTACACTGCCAAACAAATGAAGCAAAGACTAGGACCCTTTTTTCTTGTTAGAGACTTTTTTTAGGCTGAATGAAGGAGAGTGGAAGGCTGAAAACATACAAATTATTTCAAGCTATGCCAGAGTTGGAAGGCAAGTTATTGTGCTGCACCCCTAAAAGTCTCATAACAAACTTAAGCCAGATGTGCCTTGGAGTCATCTATGAGGCTTCCCAGTTCTTCACTACTTTGGATGTTCAAGTGTCCCTCAGATATCCAAAATTACTCTGAGGTCTGTCTACATTACTGATAGCCTCCCAACCCTGTCCAAATGATTACATCATTGCCTGGTATTTCAGCAATGCTGTGTTTTGTTTCTGCCATGCAAACCTCCTGTTGGTGTGTTTCCTGCACTGGGTATGTGAAAGATTCCTTGAAAGGTGGCTGTATAACTACCTTGCAGTTCCCATGTCAGGTAATTCCTGCCTGACTACCCACTTATTTAGGGTGTCTGAGGATGAAGACCAAGGAGGCCAGCTGTCATCTCACAAATGTGTGTGTAACCCACCAGAGAAGCTTGCAGATAGTGGGCAGAGACATCCACACCAACATCAGGCTTTTGCTCTCAAGATATGTCAGTGTGTTTGAAAAATCAAACCTTTCTCCAAGTCGTTCCATTGCCTCTGCAATGGCCTTAGTCCACTGTGGCCACACCAGACTGTCAGAGCTATTGCTGCATAGCTGCAGATCTGTGATTGAGCGTAACCTCTGTCTTCATGTCTGGGATCAGTTTACATTGCCAAGTATCATGCATGGATGAAGAGTTCATGTTCACTCTAGTTCATGTCTGCTTTTCCCAGGCCCTGTCAAGGCCTTCCATATTTTGATGTCAGATATGTGCCTCACTTACCATTGGGCTACCTAGTCTAAGCAGAATCTGATTCTCACCTCTGCCATCTTTTATGCCAGATCCTTATGAAAATGATGGCTTTCTTGTCCACCCCCAGTGCAGGATTTCTTAAATGTGCTCTCTTGTGCCTGGGGCCTTGCTTTTCTGTGAGACCCAAATTTGATGTCAGCCACAATCAGAAAAATGCCTCTTCAGCTTACACGCTGGTGGTATCCATGACGTTGCTTCAATTATTCTCTGGCATATCCTGTTCTTTGGCGCACGGGTTGTCTGGGTTTGGGAATTTTGGAATATGGCATGTCTCTTTTCCAGTCCATGAGCCCTGTTTCTGTCAGCGAAAACCAGGAGTGAGGAACTGGGGAGAGAAGGATGCTGTACACAAGGTCTTCAGCCTGTCATGGATTCAGATACAACTAGGGTGCACAGCTAGACTCAGGATCTGGGAGGCATTCTAGGCTCAACAGTATAGAAATAACCTGGAGTATTTTTTTTTAATCTTCTTATTGTTCTTAAATGGATTAAAAGAGACACCAACATTGGAATTGCCTGTCTYGATGGATCAATTTACACAACAATCCATAAGTATAAAGTGATATTTAGACAGCACTGCAACTTCAAGACAAAATAGTATAATATTTTTATATAAGAATTGCCAGTGGTTTTACTTACTAGTTCCTAGACACCCTGTGGTTGTGACAATATAGATATTGAAAGATCTTTGGATTCTAACTAGAGAGGCTGGTGCTGTGAAAACACGGATGGGCTGTTTCTAGAGCTGTAAGAGCTGAAGGCCTCTCACCTCATCTTAAGACTACTGGACTTTCCATTTAACTGTGAGCTGATAACACCAGTTGTGGATTTTGGAATAATTTAAGAATAATCTTATTGTGATCACTCAGGAAAGATTATTTGAATCAAGAGAGGTATGGATTCGAAGTGGATTAGATAAATCACATTAAAACTCTATGTGTACATTTGTATTCAAAATTAAAATGGACTTAGTTCTCAGTTTCATTTATTTTATGCTGCAATGGTTGAAAGCGTTTCAAATCAGAGCAACTTTAATTCTGAATAAGAAAGCCCACATGGGAGGTAAACAAATTTTACCTAAAGTACATTAAAAAGTTAACTTGAATTAACTTCTTTAAGAAAGTCTCTTACTCTTATCTTGAATGAGAGAAGAACATATTTGCTTAATGTTAAAAGTTGAAAAATGGTTTGTCATGAGAGGAACGTAAAAATGTGAGGTGAAAAATAAGTCCTATTCTCAAAAAGCAAATTAAAAAAAATTCCCTRTAAAAGTTAGGGGAGTTTCTAATTAAACAAATTGCCTGGAAAATTCAGCTATCCCCTGAAGAGTCATTGTGTTCAATTCGGAGACAACATTTAGGCGTTACAATGTGAAACAGATTTGCTTTAATTGCAAATCTCAGAGCAGTCTCCTCCAGAAAGTTGCTCCCCACCTTTCATTAGTAAGACTTGATTTTCAGGGGCACCTATGAACAGCTGCCAACTGGCTTATTATAAATATTTTAATAAAAGAGCTTATTTTATAAAATAGCTGTGTTTATAAGCAGAGACTTTTGATTAATGTTAGCAAATGTTAGCTACCATTACATAGCTTACTAATAATTCAAAGCTGGGGAAAGTTATTGGAAGGATGCTTTAAAAAAAATCCTTCCATCTGAAGTTAGAAATGAGGACATGTATGTTTAAAGACAACCCTGGGGAAAAAAAAAAGTATTGTGGTGAGAATGTAATATATTTATAGAGCTCAAAAGGGTGTGCTCTGTGAAGGTATTGATAGGCAGTCTGTCCTTTTTTCAAGTCTTATCTTCAGGGTAGCAGAGCTCAAATGTGTCAAACACTTCTCGTGTTCAAGTCTGATTGCATCTGTGCAATTTTCTCTGAGATTTATGTCTGGTGTAAATGAAAGCAGTGGGCATTCGATCTCATTGTCCCGTTATATTTAACATATTTGTTAGATTAACTGATTGCTTAAATGTCTTTATTCTTATCACATCTGCAGTGCCAAAACTTCACTGATCAACAAAAGGATGCTGGCTGGCTGGATAACAAAGTGACTGCTGCTTCAGGCAATAAATGCAGGCTTAGAAGTCTACCTACCCCAGCCAGCAGGGAACAGATCTCGGGTACCTGCTGAAGTCATATGCCTGGTCTTGAGAGAGAGGACCACAGTATTGTTTTAAGATTTAAGGGTTCATGGATATGCACACTCTCATACACACTTTGCTACCTGATTTGGAAGAGACTGTAGAAAAAACAAAGGCAGCTGGAGTGGGGAAGGCAAAAGAAGCAGTGATGGGGCAAAAACATGTGATTTTTCACACCTTGATTTTGCCTGTGTTCTCACAGCAAGAAAGTTCTATCAGAACATTTCAGGACCATGCTACTTGCATATGCTTTGCTACATCAGTGTGCATCCAAGTTAACTGGAAGTAGCCATAGATCATGGATATAGGAAATCAATTGCTGTTGTGGTCTTTGTGTTGCATTTTCTAATTCTAGAGGATTTTGGTAAGTGGCTATAGCAGTTTACTTGCAGTCAGGCTTCTTTAGATGAGTGCTTTCTGGTGTTACTTGTGAGGTCTGGTGTTCTCAAGGCATACATGTGGGTCAGAAGAAATGATATTTGCTGTTCACTGAGTGCTCTTCTGTCTGAGGTGCGTGGGTACTGCAAGACACTGCACTGCTGACCTTTCAGAAGAGGTGAGTAACTTAGTCCTTGACCATGTTTGGTCATAAAAAAACCTTTCAATATTGCACACTATGACTATATGCTCATCAATAGCCTCTGGGCCAATGGTGATTGAAGTAATCTTTATTTATGCGTTTGATATATCGCACTTGCAAGGGTACTGTGAATCCGAATGAAACTGTGTATTTACTCTTCAAGTGAGTGGTGAGAAGTGAGTGGTGAATGATGGATGTGGGAGATAGAAGCTGGCAATATACCTTCCTACACACTTTGTGTTTGTTTTGGTTCAGTTTTATTACACAGATTAATGCTTATATTCCACAGTTCCTTTATCTCTGCCATTAAACACTGGTTTGAGGCTTGAGAGAAGTTTTGAAAGACAAGAAAATATAAGTCTTCTGAATCAGGGCTTCCACTTTGAGGTCTTCTGGAGCAAAAAGCAGTTACTGTGGGAAGGGGTAAAACCAAGGCTGACATCCCAGCCAAAAGGGAGGCAAGGGCAATGAGATGAGAGACACCAGAAGGAGTGAACAGACACATGGTTAATTAGGAAGGTTAAGACAAAAATATTGAGTTTGACAGAGTGAAACAAAGTAAACTGGTGAAATGGTTATGGCACAAAACATCATACAAGGGGAAGGAAATTAGCCATTTTATCTGTAAAAATACACTGTGAGCCAACTATTTCATCTTCACATTTAGTTGTTTGATCACCAATTTATTATTTGGGCTGTCCCAAAGTTTGCAATACCCTCTTTATGTTCACAATGACCAAAAATTTTCATTCTCCATAGATTTTAGAATACTCTTTTCTATCCATGAAAACAAGATAAGTTTGTGGATATGTAATAGATATCACTGATGCAATGGTGCAGAAGCAGAGGCTATCTGTTCTGGTATCAGTCTCTGTGCTTCTAATATTGAGCTTCATGGCTGCATCCTTCAGTGTCCCAGCCATGTTTCTTTCAAAGCACATAAAGAAGCTGGAAGTTGAAATTTAGAAAGTCTTGATAATTTTTAATTTGCTTCTCATCCAACTTAAATGTCATTGTTTTGATTGTGTGGACCTTCTTTATGTTCCTGCACATGATGTACTTTCTTACCCAGTGAACAACTGATTAACTCTGAAACCATATACATTTCACAATGCATTCAGAATCCACACAAAATGAACATTTTATAATGCCCAGATCCGTGCTCATTTAAAAGTTAGTGGGGGAATTGTCCAGGATGTACAATATCACATCAAGGTTTTGTTCAGAGGAATTATTTTTAATGAGGCTTTTGTTGCTGTTGTTGTTGTTTTTGTCTTAAATCTTTGAAAATAGGTTTTGATCCTGATCTGCTGTAGGGTCTTATCCAGCGGTACTGCTGGCACTAAGTCACAATGTAAACACAGTCTTGTAGTACATGTCACAATGGACCACAGCTTGAAAATTATTGGACTAGCAGCCTGGGAGCAGGAGCTCTCAAAGCACTGCCTTTAAATCTTTTTTTCATTTCCTTTCTAAATATCATCATGAATGGTACTAAAGGCAGCATTTCTGCTTCTTGCTCTTGCCTATGTAAAGGGAAAAGTATAAGCACAATAATACACTGCCCCTTTTTCTCCCATAAAATCATTATTCTGATGCTCATCATCTTAATTTTTCCTTCCTCCTCCTCTTTTCTCCTGGGCTTTCAGCTCTCCTTCCTCATATCACCCGGCTTCTGTCAGCATTGCTTCTTTGTGTCTCGCTGTGCTTCTCTTCTCAGTGTGGCCTGCTGATGTGCCATCATGCTGAGCAGAGGGCTGGAGTGAGTAAGAGCACTGCCAGCCGTGGAAGAGGTAGTGCTGTGCCTCGATTCAATGCCACATTTATGTTCACTGATTATCAAGAGATGCTGAATCCAGCAGAGCCACTTGAGCTTGGTGTAACAGCATATCAGCAGGGCAAGGAGGGAGCCCAGAGCCCTGGCACCCCTTGATGCTGGAAAGCATCCCAGGGCAGACATGGGCTTTCTTCCCCTCTAGCCAGAGGGGAATCGATTCTCCTCATGTCTCTCCAGCGAAGCATTTTTGAGACAGTGTGATCCTCATACCTTCCTCGTCTGCCTAGAAGTACACAGAAGAAAGGGTTAAGAGCTTGATCTCCTGTATAGTTTTACCCTCCAAGATGCATCAGCTTAGGCTTTTGGTTGAGAACATCAGCCTACAATGAGCATTTGCTCTCCTTCTGCTGAAGGCTGAAGTATTTCACCTTACTTTAGGGGTGCTGTGACAGTTGCCATGTCTCAGCTGACAGAGACTAGCTTGTTAAGCTGCTGTAACCTTGTTTACATTTGGCTTTGACTCTGCGGTCTTGAATGAGATGGTGCTTTGCATCTGCCTGTTTTCATGTTTAGTTTGCAGCCGCTGAGGCTGTATTTGCTGTGAGGCTGGCTTCACCATGCCTCTGCAGTCACCTGCAAGTGTGACAGCTCTGTGTTGGGTTTTGAATTGCACTGATCATTTGTGTTGTGTATGGCACTTTAACATTTTGATCATGCCTTGATTTCGTGTAGCATTTAGATCCCCCAGTCCAAAAGTTAGTTTTACTTGACCTATTGAAATTGCTAACAAGGAATGGAATTTACATTTGAATTTATGTTCAGGATGTTAATGTTTTCAAGTAAAGGAAGCAATCTGTTGCTCTGGTCAATATGATACCCAGTGCTGAGCTATTTTTGCATGTTGATTACCAGGCAGAGGCAGATAGTTCTGTCCTACAGTTGATGCTGAAAAGCTTGTCATCAACAGGTCTGCAGACCTCTACAACACTGAATTCCACGCTAGTCAATATAACTTAGTAAAGCTGGGCCTCAGTTTCATTCACATACGATATGTGAATGTCTGTCATGTCACATGTTTGGCTTTTTTTGTTGTTTTCTTGACATAGTATCTTGCACACTTTTATGGAGCCTTAGACTCCCAGAAGCCTTTGGTGGGAGGTGTGTAATTTTGCATATCCTTAGTCTCTGCCTCTCTTTTTTACTTTTTGCTTTGATTGGTTTTAAGCTTTTCCCAGAGCCTAAGCTTTTGAGAGATGTGTGTATCTTTGGCAGCCTTTTCACAGAAGCAGTAGAAAAGTCAGATCATCAGGACTCAATGGACACTTTGTCTTTGTATTAGCCAAAGGAAATGTTAAGTTTCCAGGTTGTTCCAGCAGGATTAAGAGAACAATGAAGGAAATGCAGAAAAACACCAAGGCAAAATCACAGAATCTCTTCTTGCAAGACAACTTGATATTTCATTACAATTCTGTAATCTTTCAAGATCCCATCCTAATTTCCAGTCTAAATCTAATCCAATATCTTTTTCTTAAATTATGGAACAAACAAATATATTATCCCATTTTTACTCTTCCATACTGTTAAGGACCGTTTTTAATATAAGGGTTTTACCTCTTGTTCTCTCCTCAAGGAAGAATGCTATTTGTTTTAAAGGGTTATTTTGTGGGTTGTCAGATGCTATTTTCCTTTACTGGTGACTCTACAGAACTGGTAGCTGGTGCTAAGCCAAAAACAAGTACGATTGTAATTTGGGATTCAGGTATTTCCACTTTTATGTACGGTAATTAGTTCATAAGTTCTTATCTGAGCAACTGCATTTATATCTACCTTGACATCTTGTTTGCTACAGTTTTGGGACTGAACCCTCCCTGTTCCCATTTAGGGCACTCTTTCTTCAAATTCAGTATTATCACATGAATTTTTGTGGACTTTAATAGTGTTTTCACACATAAAGTTTTCCTTAGATGCTGTCATATTCCTGTACTGAATATGTTCCTTTATTCATGTCCTAGAGGTGCTTTTTTCCTTTTCAGTATTGCTGGGCTTTATTTCTATTTGTTTGGCTTTTTTTTTTCACCCTCTGGGACTGCAAGCAGAAAATGGTGTCTAGCTTATCTTCAGTTTGTGCTAATCTTTTTCTTCATATGCTGTGACTCTTTCTGCTAGAGCACTGATTTGTCGTGGCAAATTATACATAGTTCAGTGCCATGTGGATTTCTATGTTTTAAGTTCCAGAGTTCCTTCACTGTTTTCATTAGTCTAGCACCTTTCATCAAACACTTTTCTTTCTATTGCAGCTCAGAAAAGAGTGAACCCTGTTTTTCTGCTCCTTTAGCTGCTTTGTTGCAGACCCTACAGAAGGTTTATTTTTGCAGCAATGTGAGTAGAAACTGCTGTTTATCCAGTGTGCTCAGAAATATAATAAATCAGTTTTCAGTGAGAGGTCAGAATTTGAGAAGCTCTCTTATACTCTCCTTTTGACTCTTGCCCCGGCTATATTTCTCAATTAGTCTGTGAGGGTTTTGTCATGTGATAACTGTTATTTGGTGTGACTTATTTTGGCTCTGGATTGGTGAGCTGGTGGCTGCTCAGATGGTTCAGTGCCACTGAAGTCTTGGTTTGTTAGAACAAAGCCATTCACATGACTGCTCTTTGCTGAGTTACAAGAAGAGCTGTGCCCATACTGTGCTGTATAACAGGGCCATATTATGCCCCATGTTATGCTGAGCAAGTCGGGGAAACATCTTCTCATTCTCATGTAAATTAAATCACATGCTGGAAAATTTACTACTGGGAAAGGAAGAAAGAGGCAGAAAATGGTCTTGGTCTATTTTTTTCCCTTTAAGTCTGGAAAGTGCACTTCTTTCGGTAGGTATGTCAATCTTTTTGCCAGGCAAAGGAAGGAGGACCAAGTCAATGTCTGCTGATATAAGTACGTGGTGAGAGAGACTCATAAAGGGCCTTTAAACAGCCCTTGTAATACCAAGCTCTGGGTATAATTCCATTAAGTGCTGCAGATACTACTTCTTGAACACTTGCTGCTGCAATAGGAAGATGGGGTCTTGGTCCTTTACTGCTGAAACCACAGACTAGGGGAGACAGAGGTAATGGGGAAGGGAAAGGGTAGCCTGGTTCCATTTCAAAAAAGGCTAACTTGCTTCTGCAGTTTTACCTCCCAGGAACACTGAGTCAGACAAAAAATTGAGTAATATTCCTGCTGAGTTACATCTCCCCTTCACACCTCCCTCCATCACACTCCTGACTATAGAAGCTGAAGCCATCTCTCTCTGGCATCCAAACATTAAACAATCAGTTCAAGGACTAATTTCTACATGGACTAGTTGAAATAGGTATGCTGAACAAAAGAATTTTTCATGGACTTCCTAGCTCCAAATTATAATTGCTGCCTTGCAACTAAGCAGCTCTTGCAGAAATCAGTGATATAGGAAGGAGCAGATAAATGCCAAGTAAATAGTGTGTACAGCTCTCTAGTTTAGTAGGTTGGAAGATTAAGTAGGAGCTGTGTATAGAAAAGCTGTAGGAGCGTGAAAAGTGTCCTGATTTGCTTTTAGGTAAGGGTAACATATAAGCTTTGGTGCTAACTCTCAGAAGGGGGTGCTATTACCTCATTTGATTTCTTTGTATTTTATATGTATATATATGTTTTATATGCGTATGTACATACATATATGAATTTCCATTGAGATTTTAAAACCAAGGCAAAACATTTGTTTCTCTTTGCCCTCTGCTTTAGTTCAACTTTTTGGAGCAATAGTAACAAATTTACTGTTTTTTGTTTTGATGGCTCTCTAGTGCAATATGCAAAAAATGGATTAGATTTTCAGTATTATAGGATTCTTTTCAAAAGTATGGAAAGCCTTGAAAAGGGGAAAACAGAGGAAAAAAAGGAAGACAAGGCACTGAAAAGTGGGGTATTTACATCATATTGTACAGTGCTTAGAAAAATGCCTTGCAGAAGTAATGAAAATAATGTATTCATACTGCATGCGTATTGAAGAGAAATACTGGATTAAAATCAATCTATTTTAAAAACAAAAAATTGTTATTTTAGATTATAAAATATGAACATTTTTTCTAGTATTTCTGCTATTTTTTAACTCCTGAAATTCTCTGTTTGATTATAGGAATGGAATTGTTAATTACTTACATCATTTGACCATTTGTTTATTTTGTATGTCTAAATTAAAAAATGATAACTGTGTATATCAATCTTGGACACATTGCTAATAAATATGACTGTGAGTTTCTTCTTTCTTTTCCTCACACTTTCCTGCCCCTGCTTACACATAGAGACAGGTCACTTTTCTCCCCTGCTGAAGCCCTGCTTTGGAAATGGTACCTGGAACTAGAACCTCGCTCTCTCTTCATCGCAATCCAAAGGCACCTGAGCGCAGGTACTAAGTATCCCAGGTAGACTGGGCACAATAAACTGTGAAAGCTGTACAAGCAAAGGGTCCTGCTTAATCTGCAAAATTCACCTAGCATCCTTGGCAGACACTAGAGCAGAAAGGCCATACTCACCAGCAGGCATTCATGACCATCCAGTAGGGAACCTGACACAGCTAGTTTATAGGATGCAATTGCACCTTTGAAGAGCAGCCTTGCCTTCATGCTGCTGGCTTGCAGGGATGTGAACTGTCTCTTACATGGGTAGGTCAATCCTGACTTAGGGCCCTAAATGCTACTATAATATTAAATGATAATAATTATAGAGCCATATCCTGTAGCATTGCAATTAACAGCAAAAATCCTGTTTATCTGTGATCAAGGTCACAGTCATGTTCTGGTTCTTATGGGTGAAGACAGGTCTTCCTATGATTTGCATAGGGTAGATCACAGCTTCTCACAGATGCTTGTGATTCAGACTTGCAAATGCTTCCTGCACAGAACACCCATTGACTTCAATGGCCACTTTGCAAATAAGAATTTTAAAGCTGGTTCCTATTTTACGTAGGGACTTCTTTTATGGATATTTGGCTAATCTCTCTGAAATGATGTAAAAATGAACATCTTCAGTGTCCTGGGGACTGCTGCTTCTTCTAGGTTTCTTACCCTTAATCCTTATCTCCCTTGCAGTAATTTTAATTTATGATTACATGGAAAGGGGTATGAAGACAGTGTTAAAGAGATRTCATGACAATACACTTGCCTTTTATTCCTTGCTTATCCAGAGGTCATACAGTTGAAGCTGGGGTTCACAGGTATTTGAACTTGGAACTTCAGAAGAACAGTCACAGCTTCTTGCATGTATTTCCCAAGCCCTAGTCTTGTAGCTCAGTGAGTTGTTTCTTGTCATGTAGATGGAACAGGACACAGTTTAGCACCAGTCATAGTTGCTTATCTTAGGGTGAGATGAAGCGCCTCTGGAGGTGCAGATTTCTCCCCAAGATGATAAAGGGAACCCTAGTTTCAGATCTAGACATCTTTTTAAACGCTAGAACACACAAATCCTACCCCAGTTGAGACCCCTGGGAAGATAGGCAGGCAAGCACCAAGAGTTTTTAAAAATTCTCAGTCCAGTCCTAGAGAATTGGCTAACATCATGTTGACGATTCCAGCTTTTTTCTTTACACCTCCTAAGTGACTTTGTAACATCTGTATGTTGGATCTAAGCTAGGACATTAACTATACACACACTTTATATATGTGCTTAAATGAACACCCAAGAGTAATAAACGGAGTACTCACACACTCAGAGTTAAACCCATGGATAAATTTTGCAGGGCCAAGCCCTGAGGGGATTAGCTTGTATGCTCAGGCAGCAGACTGGTTTCCTCATGTCTGGAATATGCCTAGAATTCTGGACGTGTCCTGAAAATGCCCAGGATGAGCGTGAAATGGCCTTCTCCAAGGGCACAGAGTGTGCAGAGAGAGCCAAAGGTGGATTTCATTTTATAAGCTCCTTGAAGCCCTAGTGGAAGAAGTGGGGTTTTAAGGAGATGAGTAAGGTAAGGGTGGTGTTGTACCAGCATTCAGAACAGTTGCAGAAAGATTGATAGGCAACAAATACAAAATGTTAAATTTGCAGGTGTTATACGAAGTGGTGACTCTATTCCTCCCATGCTCTGAGGGATGCTGGGCTGGACAGTGCTTTCTTAAAGCACAGACTCTCAGGGGTGCTTGCTGGGGAGCAGTGCAGTCCTCCCAGCCTATACTGGCTGTGCTAAAAACATATGATCCAGCCATCTCTGTGCACATAAATGACAACCCTCTGCTGTTTTGGTATCTGGCTGGTAATAAATGGTTTAAGATGAAATTTTATAGTAATGAGACATGGTTAGTTAATAAAGAGACTGTGATAAGAGCAGTGTGAAGCAGAATGTGAAATCATCTTCTCTCTGTTGCTAACACCAGCATAAGTACACAATAGGCACTAAACTTGCACAATTTGGTGTGGAGAACTCCGGTTCTTGTCACTAACCACACTGAATGATGCAGGAACAAAATCTTATTGAAGGTGCTGACTGAAAAAGTAGGTGAGTCCATGCTGGAGAAGACTAAAGATAAACATACAAATCACCATAGATATTTGAGTGCAATATGATGCCTTTTTGCTTCTTCTATCACTTTTTATAGTTGTGCTACAGTCCTTGGTATAAATACTTTGCTGTTTTGGTGCAGGTCACAGAGCTCAATGCATAAAAACAGCACAATATCTTTTTTCCTCTCCACTACCTATTTTGTATTTCTCTTCCTGGCTTCAGTTGCAAGTTACATTGTTGTGTTCATATACAACGTATATATCAGATGGGACAATCAGGCCCTTGGTATCTGACAATTTTGTTCCACACTGGTTGCTATCTTTACTAGAAGGCTGAGTTCTCCCACATAGGTCGATAATACAGTGTTACAGAACAGTCCATGAAACTTGGCATAAAGTGATTTTGAATATCTTCCAGCATTATACTGGCATATAAACAGCTACAATTGGAATTTCTAAGCTACAGACAATGAAAGATGGTAAACTCTTCTACACAGGATTTAAAATTATAGTCATTGACCTTGAATCATGTATGTAGCCTGGGAAATCTAGAGTTAAGCATCGTGCAAAACTGTAAAAGCCAGCAACCAGTCTGGAGAACAGAAGCCTTCTTCTAGTTTTCCTGCTGATATTCAATGTTGTTTCAATCAAAGTACAGGTACCACTTGAAGAATGACAGATCTTGTGAGCTTTACATACCGGTATAATGAGATTATGCTTCATGACCCTACTCCATTTGACTTTTACATTAGAGAATACAATTTAGGACATCATTTGAACAATCCACAGAAATATAAATGAAAAGATTTTTTTTTTTTAATTTCTGGTTTCTTATTAATTGAACGTTGTAGCTGGCTCACTGGAAAGGAAGAATCATAATGAAGAAAATCAGAAATAAAAATGGACCCACAATCTTAATGTGAACCAGTACTTAAAACATACAAAAAATATCTTGAAAAGCATAGAAAACTATATTCCTCTCACTAGATTTATTCTTATAATATTATCACATTTTAAAAAAATACAATTTTAGAAAAAAAAATGAACTACAGCTTTTTGCAGTGATAGGCGACAGGTCAGAAAAGCATTTCAGAATAATTTTACACCTTTTAACCTTAAAAAATACTTTGCTGACAATTGAGAAAGGGCCTTAAAAGAAGCGCTGATAGGCATTCTCACAGCAGGGTTGCCATGTCCCATCACATAGCAGAGGGTTTCTGCATAATGTATCCTGTAATAAGAAGTGTACTGCAAATCACAAGGCTTGAGTAGCAGTTTTAAGAAAGTAATCCTTGGCATGAACTGCTATTAGTGATGACACTGAAAGTTTGTTATATAAAACTCTTTAGAAAACACAAAGAAGGTAAACTGTTTAAAATTTTGATCTGAGCCTTGAAAGAACTACTTTGTCATAGAAATTTGTCTGCATTTAAATATATATTTAGTGTTTTCTGTTTTTTCATTTTTGCTTATGCTTGGACAGGCTTGTTAAATGAAAACGGCAGAGTTTAGTTAAATGAATGTCACTTTTACCTCATTCTGTACTGAAAATGGTAATTGTTCAAAAAGTGTCTTAACAATTACTGGTGTTAATTATGAATGCTAATAAAATCAATGATCACTGAGAGTCTCCATGTTGCAAACCCTTTACAAATGGGGTAAAAACTAGAAAAAGAAAAAAATACAGTATAATAAAGAATAAATCAGTCTATCAAATCTCAGTGAGCTATATTCATGTTTTAATAGCTACACTAATCAAAATGGGATATGAATCTAGAAGAAATCTGCCTGTTGAAACAAATTTTATTTTTGTGTGGAAATGTAAATAAAAGAAAACGTGAAGAGGCCATTTCCAGGCAAGTTCTTTTCAGTGCTAATGATGCAAATCAGTGAAGTTTCTCAGTCCCTGGGGAATCTTTTTGTCTTTCTCATTTCCATAAGAATGATTTTTAGGTGATTAAAATAAAAAAATCTAGTGGAAATAAAAATTCTTTATACTTTTATTACAATACAGTTTGGTAGATACCTGAAAAAACAGAGCTGGAGTTGACTTTAGAACTATAATAAAACAACCTAGAAAAGTGTTGGTTGCAAAGTGTTTTTATATTTCAAATGGAGACATTTTTGGTGGTCTAGCAGTGTTTGAGAGAAGTTACAGTCATCTAAAAGCTTGATGTTTCAATGTATCTCCAGCATTTTCTCAGTGGCTAGTATTGGGGAACAAAATGTTTTACTGGTTCCTATTTTAAGCAAGCAATATGAGACATGAGCATACAAAGAGCATTTAAAATTTTGGCTTGCAATTTTTTTGGCAAATAGTTTTTTTTCAGAGTTGGATTCTTCTCGAATATGAACTGATGTTGAAATTTCTGCAGACAAGTATTGGTAGTTTTAAATGACTTTTAACCCATCCTTCCTCCAGAAACTACATGAGTGAAAGATTAAAGGGCTGGTACTAAAATGTGGCTTTACCATAGGCTCTGTTTAAGGCAAGACATGCCTCATAGTAGTTCAGGTTTGGTTTGAGATTCCCTCTTTTTCAGGGAACAGGGAATTGGAAAAGTAGAGATGAGAATAGCCTGTGTCAGGGCTATGTCCAGCACAGATGATTCCCCCCTCCTCCCATGCCTATGTATAGAGGAAGGACTAAATTATGTCCTTGTCTACCGACATCCAGTCTGTGCAGAGAAAGGGAGTAGTAATTTCATAAAATTTGCTCTTACACGCAAATGTGCGCATGTACAGAAACACATGCACACTCACACACACACACACACACACACACACACACACTCTTTTTGCAGTGTAAGAAAGTGATAGACCAGTATAAGAAAGTGATAGAGGGAGCTGGAAGAGCATCAGCCCCACCACACACTTCTGTCTGCAACACTGGTCACAGCAGTGCACTGGTTGGAGAAGGCAAATAATAGAAATAACTCCATGGAGCATCTGTCCAAGGAGCTTGAGATGCCTTACACACATGGAGGAACTGCTGTAGGGTTACACGGCTAAAAGCAAAGAAGATGATATGAGGGGATGTTATGTTTTTTCCAGGCAGCTCCAGCAAAGGTGCTCCATCCTCACATACAGTATGTTGCTATAAACTGTCCAGCCCCAAGCTAAGAAGGAGACTCTGGCTATTTGGCTCATTCACAGCCATGGTCTCCAGTAAAAACAGAGTGGAAAGGAGAACAAGAACTGTGTCTTACGCCTACTGCGCTGACACACAGGGGAGCTCTGTCACCTGCTCTCTGAGCAGTTGGGGCTCTGCAGGAGAGGGCTGGAGGCAGGAGGCTCAACAGGGAACTAAACCACTGTGCTAGCCCCATCCCATGCACATTTGTAGGTTTAACACCAGTGATTAAGGAGGCTGCAGCCCCTTGGGATTTTCACATGGAAATGGAGCTGGAGATTAATACAGCTTGGGACTGGATTACCTCCTTCTGGGTCCCCTCTTCAGCTACTAATGAGCAACCAGGGAGACACTGGCCCCAAGGCAGCATAAGTCCCAGGGCTCCAGGCTGCGGAAGGAGTGCACAGAGCTCTAGGGTGGGGGTGGGGGTGGGTGGAAAGGGAAACGACTGTCCAGAGCACATCCACAGATGTCTGATGCCTCTGTGACTCCAGGACATGATTTCCCTTCCCTCTCCCTGCCATAGTTCCAGGCTGGAAGATTTCCATCCCTGCCCCAGCCCTCCCCAACCCTCCCCAGCCCTAGAGGGGAGCCTTCCCCCCGGACTCCACAGGGCAAGACTCATGAAGTGTTCCCGACCACAGTGAAGTCAAGGGATCCCCAAACTCTGCCATTCAGCAGGGCCACGAAACTTAAGATGGGCTCTAAAATCACAGGATTTTTTTTTTAAAGTTCCTTATAATGTTTCTTTAATAAACAGTATTTTTAAGTACTTCTTGATGTTGACACGTTAACTGTTGTTTGTTGTCTGATATTGCCATTAGTAAAGTAGTTTTTTCCAAGCTGTTCTCCAAATACTGAATATACTGCTGTTTTTTTGTGTCCTTAAAGCTAAGAGTCTCACTGAACCACCTGAATCCAAGAGCTCAGGCTTTAAGAAGAATTACCATGCACCTGACAAAATCATGAGGTGTGCTGACACCACTGATCCATGAGTTCAGTGCTGTTCTTTGTCTTTTTATTTTGGTGAGGGTGTATGAGCTGGTTCCAGTGCACTGTGCTGTGCTTTTTAAAGTTCTTGCAAGCAGACCTGCACACTGGTCCACAGGGAGTGGCTACATACACAAGGTCTTTTCACACTCCTCACCTCAGTGCTTGCTTTATTTCCCTAAAGAAAAATTCAGGGAAAAATCATTTTGAGGTCTATCCAGAAGGGAAGCCAGCTGGTAAAGGAGAAAACATTGCCCAGAGCTACAAATGTCCCTGCATTTATGTTCCTCTTTGTAAATCTGTTTCCAGGTTTGACACATATGGGCAGTCACTTGGTCAGTACCTATCTACCAAGGACCCTTGTGTTTGCCCTGACTGCCTACAGGTCTAGTAGCATTAGTAGCAGTATGCTTTTCAGTGCTTCTTTCAAGGCATATGTTCAGCAGATCTGGAAATCAGTCAGCAAGGGCCAAATCTGGGATAGTTCTTTGAAGCCTTTAAGTTAAGAGAAGAAATGAACTCCTAGGGGAACTGTTTCCCATTCCCCACTCCTCCTCATAATGGGGTCCAAGCCTTGTTTATGCCATGCCCCTATGTCCCTAAGCAGTGTATGGGAGAATCCAAAATGACCTGCATTGCCTGTAGTAATCACTGGGAAAACATGAAGGAGCAGAGCGAGGCACCCCCCTCAGCATCCTCCCCGGAGTCCAGGGATGTCAGCCCTACCTGCTTGTATTCCACAGCCTCTCAGAGTAGAATGCTAAAAGCTTTCTTCCAAAAAAATGGAGTTCACTTTAAATATAGAACACAGCCAGTGTTTAATACAACCCTTTATAACAGTCCAGTTGCAAGAGAAGAATCCAGTGTCCAGAGCACTTGCCCAGGAGTTAGGAGGCTCCAAGATTGGTCTCTCCTCTTTGTGGGGGGACTGAAGTGAGCATATCTCACATTCCTGGAGTGTGCTCACTGCCAAGCTAGGAGCTTGCTTTCTGAAGCATTTCCATGGAGCATCCAGGCATTTGTTTTCCATGGCACACCAGAGAGAACGAGCATGACCCTGCAGCCTAGCGGTGAGTACCTTCAGCTGAGTCAGGGGGGAGACCTGGGATCAACTTGTATTCCAGGGAAAGATCTGGGGGGTAAAATCGCCCTTGTCCCCACCTTTCCTGCTGGGTATGTACAACCATGTAGAGCTTGGGTTCTCCTTTAGGAAGCATGAGATGTGAGTTTGATTTTGCTCAGGCAGAGGAAATATTGCACCTAAATTTCCCACTTTCTAAGCTTTCACAGAAAAGCATCATAGATACCAGACGTATACTGATGCTGCATTTTGCAGAGGTCCTGATCCTGTCTGTGTTTGTCAGCCACACTCCAAGAACATCTTCGGGATCAACTTCCTTTGCTTAGCTTGCTCAGCCCTTTGCTGGATATTGTCTGAACTCAGAATGATATGGGCTTGGAGGGCATTACATTGAAGGTGATTTAAATGGAAACTCATGAGCATGAATGTCCCATTTGGTCCAGGATTCATTGTGCTCTGGCATATTCCTCACATGTTACGTTGCTAAGCGACACTTAGCAATGTGAATCCTGCATTCTTCTCTTGCCACTTAGGTACAACTTCAATGCACTTTCCTCTTTGTCTTCAAAATGTGGCGTTATGGATTGCAGAATTACAAATGCCAGAAAGGGATAGAGCCCATTCGAGGAAAAATGTCCAGCAGACCTGCAGAAAGTATAACCGGATAACACACAGCTGCAACAAACTAGTGTGGAAATGCTGTCAGATAATTACTCAGACAGCTGATCCGAGCTGTGCCATCTGCACATCTCACCCACTGAACCCTTCTGGTCTTCTGCTTTGTACCCACTCCTGCTCAGGGCTGGGGAAAGAATTGCTTCTCCTGGAAGCCCTCTGAGTTGTTGCTTTCCTGTGGAAATGATTGTACATGCACTCCTCCTGTGGTATAGCCTGAAAAAGGCTAGGGCTAAAAGGGACGATGCCAGTCTGGGATGAGCTTTCCAGTCTGTTTCAGATATATTGCTTTGCCCTGTCTTTTCCCTGCATTCATGTGGACCGTTCACCAGTTTCTCTGTGATAGTTTTATGGGACATCTCCCTACATGCTTAGTCGGCTCTTTGGCTGGTGAGCAGCAGACAAGACAAAATGGGGCCATATGAGGAAACAAAGCAGGCTGTAACACAGACTTTTCCTCCCCTAGCCTCTACTCCAAAGGCCTACTGGATCAAGACTCCCTTCTTATGAATCCCAGAAGTATATCCCATCTGCAAAGTGAATTTAAAGAGTGAATTTAAATTGCAAGACTGCTCCAGTTGAATGACCTGGGATTTTTAGACCAAAATGGGAAAAATCCTGAAAATACTAATATTTTCCCAGGGCTAGACAGCCTCTGAGAAGGGATTACAGTTTTGGATTTAGGCATCTAAAAAATGACTATGTGCTGTTTTAGGGACCAGCATCCCATTTAACTCTCACAGAGTAGATTGACAAGCTGCTGAGGAGAAATTTGAGACACAGAGATAGTGAATTCTCACCAGAACTTATAGTATCACAGGAACAATAAACCCTCAACTGAGGGAGGACCAGGATGGAAATTGTCTCTAATGACTGTCTTAGATTTTCAAGGGAAGATCTCCTGCAGGTTTCCTGGGGCCATCCTTTCCAATCAGACTCAGCGTGCATGTTATATATCCCAGGGATGCAATATGGGTTGGGATAGCTCTAATAGTAGGTGTAGTAGGAGTGCTTTAGAGGTGTCAAGAAAGTCTGTTCAGAAAGGTGAAACTTTCTTCACCAATGTGGTAAATTGGCAATAATGAAGAATTTTGTTGTTATTAACAAAATTATTTAGTGCGTTACCTGGGAAGGAACATGGAAAGTTTTGCCTATCCTAGAAAACAGGCTGATGCCAACATTGTGTTTAGACCACAGGAGATTTAAATGAGGACAGAATGTAACTCAGAGGATATGAACAGGAAGACGAGCCTCTCTCATATTTGCAAGATAACATAGCTTTCCCTCTGCTTTCAGCTATTTCCCCAAAGAGGAATTCTCAAGATGAAGCCTGCTATTATTTCTGTTCCTCTGTCTCTGGTTTAGTCTGGCACGTGTGTGGGGGATGTTGTGTTATGATAGCCTTTCATGGAGGAAATTGGAAATGCATCATACATTTGCAATGGTTTTAACAGGTCTTTCTGTAATACTTCCTAGGGAAAAAAGTAGGTGTTAAGCAAATTGAGTTTGTGGTAGGGTTTGTGGTAGGGTGCTCTTTGTTTTTGTTTTAGAAATTCATGTTTAAAAACCTGAATAATCTTTGTGCATTGTCAGATGTGTTTCACTTCTATTTGTCGTTCACACTGGAATCTAAAGCAGCACAGACCTACTCCTGGAAAATCACTGACCTCCTGATACTAAAAACCATGCTGCCTTAGGTAAATAGTATCTGAAAAAGTTGTCTTGGGAAAGATTCCTCCCTCTCCTCCTCCTTTATCCTGTAACAGAACCTATTGTTTTTCATTTGTAAGGCATAAAAGAGTTAACGAATGAACAACCGAGGAGGTATGACGGGGTGATGTCAGAATATTTCCAGTGAAAGAATGTCAGCTCTCCTCTGGCCAGGAGCAGGAGCTGCCACTTCTGAGCGTGCTGACTCCACCCCGACATTCTTCTTGTCCGGTTCCCACAGACAGAGAGTGGCACTGGAGGTCAGAGTGGACGAACACAAAGGGAGACCCCCTGCTGCCGGGGCCATCGTGCTGGGCTGTCACCACTACTAATTCATGACTTCACCTTTAATCTCGCAGATCCATTATAGGTTAAAAAGAGACCCATTTTACAGCTGACAAGATTGAAGGGAGCACAACCCAGGAACTGAAAAAAAAAAAAAAAAGAGGGGAGGGGGAGAGAGAAATAACCCCTGCTAAAGTTTGTATAATTAGAACCCATCTGCTAAAAATAGACTTTGAGCTTTTCACTTGTCCTTTCGCTTCATGACAAGGATATGTATTTTAAGAGGTAAGTTGATAAATGCAACTAATTCAGAATTTTAGTGCACAGGATCGGGGGAAAAAGAATGGGGAAGACTGGGGAAAACAGGAAAGAAGAGCCAAAGGAAAAGGAATAAGATTTTAGGACCAGGGTTGCACAAAGGAAAGGATCGAAACCGTTCAAATGGCTTAGCACTGCTTTAGAGCATGTTTTGTGAGGTCATCATGGGGAAATGACTAAGAAATTTATGAAATGCTGATGTCAAAGGTAAGCTGATCAAATCAACATTGCTTCAGCAGGGCAATAAATATACGTATGTGGCACTTACATCATGTTTACAACAACACAAATACTTAAATTCTCAGAAATCATTAGACCTACTTTGCTGTGAGGAGTAGATGAAGTCTCCAGAAATAATTCCAGATTTTGTTAGTAGGATAATTATTTTGCATTTGTCCTTTAACAAAGACTTTTATGTTGTTAGTCTGAGTCAATTAAAATGCATGTTCTCAATGAATTTCAGAAAAAAGGTAAATAGAAAAGAAAAAAGTATACTCTTTCTTTGAAAAAAAATCAGAAGAGTGATCATTTAGCATAGAACTGTGAAATGCTTGCTTGATTTTTTTTTTAATGTATAGCAAATAATTCTATATTCTTGCATTTCCTGTTTTTATCCTACATGAGTGAGGGAGTTGTAGGCAACTGTGTACAGTGCTAGCTCAGAGAGCTGGGATATTTATCCTTAGTTTTTCTGCTTTATCTGCTCTTTGACAAAAGTTGTAACTTCAGAAGTAATTTTATTAAGTCACTGTCCACCAAACTAGTCTCTCCTTCCTCCTACTGTCCTGATGATATCAGAGAGTGTTGAAGCTCAAGAAGGAGGGGATTGTTTACTGGATTCTCCCTATCTTTTCCCCTTGAACCACTGGAATTGCATCTCATAGGATTTTGTAAAGTAAGTATGCAAATTAATATTGCCAGATGTGCATAGCTTTATCTCTGTTATGACACCCTGCTCCTTCCTTTCTCTCCTCCCTGCAGAGGAGCTCTGGGTGTCACTGGCATTGTGGCTTTGTGGATGCCCTGCTGCCATGAGGCAAGGGTGGAGAGTGGGGAGGGTTATCATGGGGCTGCAAAGGGCTGCCTGAGACTTGCAAAGATTTGGGGGTCTCTGGGAATCCTGGACAAAGTCTGTGAAGGAGATCACTGCCTGTGTCTTTTGTAGGAAGAACCTGTGTAAGAGTGAATGGGGACCTCTGCATGAGGCACCTGTCAGCTGAAGTCAATGATGAAAGTCCTATTGAAATGAGCCCCAGATCAGATCAAAACCTGATTTCCTAAGAGTGACATTGCCCGCAAATGGAGGCAGATTGAGGTCTGTAACTGGCCAGTGCTTTGGACACTTTCTGCTTACTTTAGTCGCATAAAATGACATATTGATGCAAGCTTCCAGGATACAAACAGGCAGTCCTTTCATAGGCAAAAACCCTAATGAAGTCACTGGCAAGCAGCCTTGCTGGCCTAAGGCCTGCAGGCTATTTCATTAGTCAATACACTGGACCTAATCTTATACCCCTTGAGCATCAAACTCCATGTGTATTTTTTGCAAGGGTTTGTTCTCTCTGCAAAAGTGCAAGATTTGTGTGCTGCAGAGAACAGTGTCATTAAGCAGCTGCTTTCCCTTCAGTATGAGTTGTTTGGCATATAGACTTTATTCACTATTAATTGGACAAAACTGAACTGCAAAGCTGAGATATGGAACAGCAAGAACCTAGATGGCCAAATAAAAATGTCTTGTTTTCCTTTTTAAGTGTGTTTTGATAGAAAAAATTGAGATAAAGCAGAAGTTTAAAACAAATCTTGAATGTGCTGTTATAGAAATGTGTATCTTCACCTGGTAAACTTCTAACTGCTTCTAATTTAGCGGAACACGTTAACTCCTCTTGTAAGTCTACTGCAGTCAGTGGAGCTATACTAACAATGAATTAGAGTTATGTTGTAGAGTGGATTTCACTGGCTCTTTGTAAGCACAGTCCTTCTAGTTCCTGATCAATCAGTTAATTTTATTTTCCCCATTTCTGAAGGTTTTAGAAATGTAATTTGGAAAAGCTGCTTCACTCATCATCTTGGTTCTGTAACTGTCACCAAGCACTAAATTAATGTGCTAAAAATCATCAGGACATTTACAGAGGGAACTTTGTTTTGGGTGAGGATTCTGTTCTTTCTTTTCCCAGATTTCTTAATGTTCTTCCCATGGTGAATATTATATTATGATGCTCAAATAACAAGATAAAAAGCAGCTTCTGGAGTTGAAAATTTTTGGTCATCTTCTCCACACTCCTCAGAAAATGATAGAATGATTAAAATCCTTCTAACTGAGCAAAAACATTTTTTCTTCTAAGTTTTGTACAGCTTCTGCACTGCACCTGAAGGTAGGTGTTTGGATTCAGCCAGGAGAACAGTCTCTGTATTGGCTGAATTACTGAACTGAATGACGACATCGTGTGTCAGACCTGTGCTGCTCTCTGGAGGAACTTGGCCTGGAAGCAAAAGCAAAAAGGCAGGAAGTGAGGTGATCCAGCTTGCTGTTTAGTTATGAGTCCTCTCTGAATTCATCTCCCTTTTGTTCAGTAGGATGGGGGCTCACAGTTCATGCAAAAAAGGCCTGAAGGCTTCTGCCCCTGATTGCTTCTACCTCTGACTGCTTTAGATCTGCTCTAAGCTCATAGACAGGCTCACAGGTTAAACTCACGCCTGCAACTGGAAGTACAAATGTGTTGGGTACCATTTATGCTTTTACAAAGAAAGGCAAAGCTGTGAAAAGTCCTTATGGGTGGCTTTACTCCTGAGGATGTCTGTGAAATGGGACTATACGAGTGGAATGATACACCATTTTTTAAGGCTAAATATCCTGGACAAAAGGCAGCAGAGGCCAGGAATTTTTGAGAGAGAAGGTTGGAGACTCAAGCATTTCTGAAAACATGGACCTTATTTAACTGTCTCTTTGGGAACTGAATTCCTTTGAGAATCTGCTCCATGTCATTGTCACACTTGATACACTATAAATAAATCCACGATGTTTTATGCCAGTCAACTAATACCAAATTCTTAGCGCAACAAGCTCACATTACCTCACTCAGCATACTGAAGGAGTTATCTTTCTACCTCATATTTTAAGATGAAACTAATCCATTGTAAGCCCTATAACAAGGAGTCACTCACAGGGTGAAAGTATAAACACTGCAGGTTTAAATGATATTGTATACAGTATATCTGTAAGATTCTACCATTAAAGCCACGAGTATGAAGACATGCTCTCTGTTTTTATGCACTTCTGTGGAGATAGGGTAGGATTTTCCTTCTGCTTGCCATGGCAGTTGTGGATGGTTTAATTAAAAATGTATTATTATATTAGGGTTTTTTTAATTATTTTTAAGTAAAATCAAGTACCCTACTCCAGACAGGGACATTCATGCACCCAAATCTATGTCAGAGTTCTGCTGACAGTAACAGCTTCTCTGCAAATATCTGATTGTAGAGTCAGAATTTGACAAAGGAGGAAGAAACAGCCTGAAGAGCGACTATCTAAACAGATGTGGCAGAACAGAGATTGAGAAATGGAAGAGAGAGAACAATAAATGAAGAAACAATGAAAAGTCCAAGCATTCATTCAAGATTCATATATACACATTTTGTAGTTCAACCAGTGTATGCATCAGGTGAGAAATGTAATTCTTGCTTTTCACTTATTTTTATTTTTCTCTCCTGTTTCTTTTCTCCAGTTCATTAAAACTGCTGAGAGAGGTCTTGTTTGCTGTGGAAAAAAAACAAAAGTGACATACAAATACTGAAGGTAAGTATGGGCGGTGGGATAGGATGGAATACCACTTGCTTGACCGGGTTTAGTAGAACAAATTGTGTTCAAAGATACATTTTTGTGCAAATGGTGCCAGGAATAGTTGGTGTAAAAACGTGGCCTTCCTTCATCCCTCCTTTCACATATGCTGGCTAGGTCAGGGATAGCTGGATGGGGGAATCCCTATTGTCATTTAAGAGAACCGGGGCAATGAACATATGATGAGTTCTTAAATGACCATCAAGATCTTCCAAGCTCCAGAGTTAGCAGAGCAGCTGTGGTGGCAGGAGCAGAGTTTTTCCTGTCTCATGGCTGTCTCATGGGCTGATCCATGTTCTGTGGCTGTGGGTGCAGAAGGCAGGAGTGTTCGAGTGTGGGTGAAGGGTAAGAAGTGAAAAGAATGGAAGAAGAAACTTCTCAAATCGAGAAGATTACAAGGCAGATTTTAGTTGAGAAAAGTTTGAATGCAAACAACTGCCAGACCAAGCCCTCATGAAAAGGATGAAAAAGACCAAAAGGCATAGAATATCATTTGCTGCTGTTAAAGATCCCACATGTGGCATCTGTAGGAATTCCCTTCAGCACTGATATACCCCTCACTGTTTACTTACTCAAACACATTTATACTCCTTGCCTCCGATTTAGCTTTCTTAAAACAAACAAACAAACCTCCTAAATATTCTGCAGTGCTTATATTCCTGTCTTCTCTTTCTTCTTCCGACTGTGCACATGTTCCTCTGCTGCCCAGTGTTTTTTCCTTTGCACATGCTTCCTTGCCATCTGGTTCCCTCCTCCTCTGGACCTCTGGCCTCATCACCTTCTCCCACTGGCAGTTCTAACTCCTGCTGGTGACTCCAGATCCTTTCTCTCACAGGCAGCAGCTGGTTTTAATGGAGACAGCCCAGTTGTCTCCTCCTCTCTGATAGCACCTTCGTTTGCAGGAATCCAAGCCCTTTGTGATCAAGGGCTTGGACATTCATGGAAAAAGGCTGTAGAAAGGAAGAACAGGAAATCCCATGTTACTTGTGAGCTGCTACCTTAGAGTAGCAGTGCTGAGCAGTTTGTCAGCTGCTTGCATAGTGCTTTCTTCACGCACTTAAAAAAAACCAGCCCAGTGGTGCAATGAGAGACAAGTCTTAATGATGAAGCAAGGGCCAGATCCTACACCTGCATGTACCTGTAAATTAATGCCACATGGAATCCTCTTAGCTTTAGCTGGAACTGGTAACAGTAAGAGATAGGGTTGCAGACTTGTTTATCTGGCTTTGACAATGCAGTGAACAGATTACTGCAGCTTTGAGAAAGAAGTGTGGCATAATTTCTCTTTAAATATAATCCTGTACTGCTCCTGCATTTCTCTGACAATGTGGAGGGAACATGATTTGAACTGACAAAAAAAAAMCCAAAAAACAAAAAAA
The DNA here is from genome assembly GCF_003343035.1 of Apteryx rowi. NCBI lineage: Eukaryota > Metazoa > Chordata > Aves > Apterygiformes > Apterygidae > Apteryx > Apteryx rowi. The sequence continues at coordinate 1,199,159 of NW_020449052.1, read as the reverse complement.
AAAAACCCAAGCAAACAAGTTGACAAATTAATCCCTCCATTAACTGCATTGAAACTAATACAGTTCCGTCAGGTCTTTGTTTGGGTCAAGATTTTTTTTCATCTTAATGGCAAAGATGCATTTAAACACAGCCTAACAACCAAATAGCAAACATAAGCAATGGGCTGAAGTGTCATCAATTTCCCACCCCTTCCAGATTGTTTCTGTCCATCTCATACTCTTCAAATGGCAATGCAAAGCCCATATGCCACAGTGTCAGGGAAAAATTCCCAACACAGCATCTGGCTGCATGGCAGATCTAGAGGCAGTTGGTGTGTCGGCTTTGGAGCTGCCRTTGCTTTTGTCATGCATTTGGGGCTGATGATGGGACTGCCTTGTCACCCTGCAAACTGCTTTCTTTAGACTCCCCTTTGGATTCCAAGGAATCAGTAAGTTTGTATTTGTCAATAAGCTCCTGCTTAAATCCCTCATGAGATCTCTATACAGACACCCTTTATGGTGAAATAATGAGAATTTCTTAATGCCTGTGTGTGTGTTTTCGGCAGAAACATGTGGGTTTAGTTGAAAGTGGACCGCRGCCTAGTACGTACAGGTCACTGTGTACTGGGATTTCTTTCTCAGAAAACTCTTGAATACTCTTTGAAAAGGCCTCTTTTTTTCCTTGCTCATGAGTGTACAAGCCACTTCTTGATGAATAGGATCCATAATGCCTGGAGATATTTGAGATCAAGCATATGGTCCATTGAATATGCATGTAAGCAGGGAGGGAGGGAATTCGTGTGTGACATTAGAGAAAGTGTGTCTGAAAGTTAAGCAGTGCAGAGTTTAACACAGCATTTCTGCACATTTTGGGAAATGTAACTTTTTATTTCCTCAGATAAACTTGTTATTAGTATATGAATTACAGACCGAAGAAATAGTTGGGGATTTTAAGAACTTGAACATTTGGTTATAACCTGTGTTTAACAGAATGATACCATTTCCCTTTGGTTTTCTATAAAACTCTTATTTTACAACCAAAATATAAGACAAAAACTTACTAAAATGTTATACAAAATACATAAAGATAAGAAACTTCTTCAACTGAGAAATGATCAATTATTTACTAGGAGAGAGGCTCAGATGACTCTTCTTCACATTTAAATGAAAAGAGTGCTTGGAGAATACACATTCTGGTAAGTTTTCCTTACGAGTGGATAGAGAGAAAGGGAGACAAGACTGAATAGGAGCGATTGGGCATGAAGTAGTAACTATGAGGTCCTGGAGGCAAGAGAACAAGAGAGGGAAGGGAAAAAAAAGAGAAGAGAACCTAGTAGAAAGAACAGGGGGGAGGAGGGGGAAAGGAAAGGATATGTAGTGGTTATTTAATGGATGCCAGGGAAAACTGTGAAATGTGTGTGCGTGTCTGAGAAAAAGAGCGAGAACCTTGAAACAGAGAAATTGAGCCAGGAACTATGAAGCTTTACTGGGAATAATCTTTGGGAAATTGCTCCATGTGTAAGAGTTGAATTGTTTTTTGTTTTGTTTTTTCAAATCATTGCCACAACAAATTTTTTCATGCAGCAAAATCTAAGTTAATCTCTTAATTACAAATGTGTTTCATGGTTAATTTACTTTATGGGTGAAAAGAATATATCACATTGCATTTATTTCCTATGATTGTTGAAAATTCTATAGCATTTAAGAATTAAAGAACCTTTAAAGGAGCCCTCTTCCCTCATATACACACTATGACAGTGTGGGAAGAATGGTTAAGTGCACCATCATGAATATTCCTTCCACAGCAAATATCCACCTTCTAATCATATTAGTAAAAGTGGCTGTGGGAGAGAAGAAAGATGTTTCACTACAGCACATAACAGTCCTGAATAAATAAAACAAAACTGACTTCTTAATCATCATAATCAAGTCCTACAGTAGTACCATTTTGTGGAGGGCAGTGTATTTGTGTGTGTGTCTGTGAAATATGCCTGTGGGGGAACTGATTCTGATACAACCTCCACTTCAAAATAAACACAAATCTGAAACAAAACCCTGAGGAAAGCTTCTGAACACCCCACTATTTATCTGGGGCAGGACTGACCCTTTGACTCTCCCTCAGCATTCACTCATCTCTTAAGCCAAATTTAAAATCACACAGATGGGGGGGGGGGAGTTTAGTTCCATATGCTGTCATTTTTGCCTATTCAAGTAGGCATTTCAACAGTATACTTTCAAGAACAGTTCTTCCCAGCCATGAGCATGCCCTGTGCACATACTGAAGTTGTCAATTTAAAGTCAGACCAATCTATTATGACCAGTCCCTGCCCTGTGCAAATGTGTTCTGGGACAGGCTCATGGATGTTTGAGATACTTACATTAAAAAGGGTCATTTGCTTCTGTATGAGTTTCTTTTATATGTTCTTCTTCTGAGACTATTCATCTGTTTAAATACTTCCCACAGTGACAAGAATACTCTTCCATTGTTGATATAGATATTTGTGTGGTAAGTTAACCAGATTTTTTAAAAATAAGTAAAATGGAGAGCTCATCCAAAGATCTTAGTAGCAGGCTGCGGAACAAGCCTTCTGGCTGAGCTTCTCATTAGTAGTGAATTTTTACTAAGAAAATGCATAGCACAATGAACCAAACCAAATTCATTCAACCCTAGGCCTGTCTGAAGGGAAATCAGCCCTTTGGTTGGATTTCTTTTACCTAGATCTCTTGAAGGACTTTTAAAGGCTGTCTCTGTGGTGGTGGAGAACCTGGAGACAGGTCCCTCCTCTGAGAGATGTATAGCTGGATAAACAGGAATGATCAGCATTGATTCCCAAAACAGTGCAGGAATCCTTCTAGAGACTTTTTAAAATTAATGAACATCTCTAGGAGCACAAGTCTCATGTTTAAAATGTAAAAGTTTGTATCTCTTAACTACTCATTAGAAAAGCTGGTATCAAGGGGAAGATGCACAGATTCAGAGTATTTGTTCTCAGAAAATTCAGAACAAAGAAGCATCTTGGAAATGTTTGTATTCATAACACTTACAGCAGTACTGTGCCCAAGCAAATTAAGTCCAAGTGAAATATAATTGTCAGAATCTGGTTATACTCAGGATGTTTTTTTGGGTTCCTAAAAACTATGGATCCAATTTCACAACAGACTGAAATGTGTGCTTGAGTCCAACAGACTTCAGTGTAATTTAAGCACAAGCCAAAATATAAGCCTGGCCTCAAGCATTTGCTGTATAAGCACAGGAGTGTGCACAGGCTTAAAGTCAAGCAGGTACTTGAGTGGTGCACTGAATCATGGCCTCCAATAAAGAAGGTATGCTGCTGAAGCTCTGGTTACCTCCAGGTGCTCCAGGTCTGGGCTGAAGTAGCCAGGCACTCTTGTGAGGAGACTCCTGCTGAAGGAGAGAGTTTTGTATGAATAGATTTCTGGAGGGTTGGAATGGTGGCATCCATGATCGCTAAATTCATGTAAAAATGTGGAGGGGTTTTCTTAGGAGATGGAGGAAAGGTCAACTTTATATTACACAGCCGGTAAAAGTAGCGATGTGCAACTAGCGCAAATAAAAAGATGGAATTTTCTATCCACCATCTATAGCCCAGTGAATAACTGTTAACTACCGAAGAAGATTAAGAATAGTAGGTGTATCTATATAAAACATTTCCTGGATTCTGATAACAACCTTTATATAGTATGCATGTAACTAATTCTTGTTTGCTTGCTTTTCTCTTCACTATTAATATTTTTTGTGAGTGCTTTTACCTCTGTTTCCCCCTGTTTCACAATAGTCACTATGAAGCCGATGTATACATTGCAACATCTTTTTTTGCTGTTGCAAGTTCTGCTAGGCAGCACAAGGAAAATGTGCAAGTCAGGGAATTATGCAAGCCTGTATGCAGACATCAGATACACTTGATGCCACCAAGGTAAGAATGGATTAAAAAAGAGGGCTTGTGCTCCTGGGACACTCTGAGAGAAAATCAAATGTTATTTAAGTCTAAAGGATATATGGAAAAAGAGAGACATATAAATACAGTGTCTGAGATGCCAAATATATATAAAAAACAGAGAAAGTATAAATCAAGTGGCTGGAGTAAAACTGACTTATGCTGACAATATATGATGTAATTAGTAAGTTTACTTGTTTTGGAAAAAGTGCCTCTCATTTCTCCTGATTGGGTCTTTACATTCTTCCTAAAGAAGCTGATCAAAGATAAATGATTACTGCTCTCTGTACAATATTTTATTTTCTTATTGGATATCACTGATGTGCGAGGGACAAGCTAGTTCCCTGCTCATCATCCAATGGAATGGAATAATCAGACATTGGACACTGGGCAAATAAACTGCGTGTCTGGAAGCCTCTGTTTTATGGCAGTGGTTGTAGCCAATAGCGGAGGAAGATGGATGAAGGCTCAAATGGCAGCAATATTTCTGAATTTGTTCCTTCTCTACCTTCTCTACCTTCCCCCTATACCCTTACACCCCTCTTTGTGCCTGACGTGAAGGTGGTTCTAGTGGAGCTGATATTCGTGTCATCCAGCAGTCCTAAACACCCAAATACCTTCCCTCGCTGAATTCTGCTGCCCACTTCTCCGCATTGAAGCTATCTTTTGCTCCATTGCAAATGAGGCATCCATAAGGATGGTGACTGGAACAGGATTTTTTCCAACAAAGAACAAAATATGTTTCTTTCATGCAAGGGTGAGCACAGGTAAAAATCAGCAGAGCTTGAACTTTTGTTGTGTGAGATTATTTACCTTGATAAGTGTTCACAGAATCAGGGCTGATATCTCTCAGCACTGGTGCTGGATTTCCACTCATTTTGTACCAGGGTCTTCCTGTGAATCTCCTGTGGGAACAGTTCAGTACTACTTAAAGGGATGACATTTCTGTAATTATGTAATTATTGTTCCAAGGTTCTTTCTTGTGCTTGTTAACCCTTCATTTCAGTGAAAGTGTAATCCCACACTATTGAATTTGGATAAAATGTGATTGAGAATTAACAGCAGTTCCCCAGTAAAGAGTTGATATTGTTGGCTTACTTTTAGTTTTTATGGTTTGAAAACATAGAGTCAAATTCAAACCTGGTGATTCTGAATAGAGAGATGATTTCTAAAACTAGCACAGCATGCTGCAGGGTGGTAGTGATTCTCCATTAGATTATCTCTTCATGTTGGCTTAAAAATTTCATGGAAAAGATATTTCTCTAATGAGTTCTGTAGCARTTCTGGGTGGTTATTCAATTATCTGAATTTCTGTTAATTGTTATCAGTTTCATTACTAAATTCTGCAGGATTTTTTTATTTTAAATTAGAAAGTAACAGGGAATTGGAACACCTTTAAATTCAACAAAGTTTCAGCTACTTACCCTTACTTGATGTTAGCCTGTGCTCTTTCTTTAATCCCTGTGTGTTTGACACAGGAGTCTAACAGAGAGAAAAGAAAAAGGAAGTAAAAAAGAAAGATGAAACAGATCTCAGGTTACTTTCTTCCTGTTCCTACTTTTAATTCTCTTCACTTTTCACTATCAGCCATGAATATTGCATCTTCATTTGAATTTTCAGCTGCTGAATCACCATCAGTTGAAGATCCAGTAACCCCGAGATACTGGATATAACTCAAGGGGTTATGCTGTTTTTACTGTTTGACACATACTCAGGAAAGGGAACTTAGCTTAGCATTTGAAGCATATGGTGGGGGGAGATAGGCCAGCATCTTGGATGAAGATGCATATATTTTGTACTCTCATGGTATGATGCATTCTTGTGCTTTGCAGGTGGCACCTCAGAATCGTTGCTCTGAAAACTAATTTTGCCCAGCCACGCAGGTCTGATGACACAAGCATGAGGATCATCAGTTTCCACACAGACATTACTGCATGTTGCAGATATCCTGGGAAGGAGTTTTACAGAGAAACGCACCTGCATCTTAGTTGCTGTGGGGAGCAGAAAAAACCTCAGGAACCTATGACTAGCATTTGTATCCAGAGAAAACAATTCAGCCAGACATGATCATCATCTTTGTGTAATACTTAGGTACAGGCACTTCTTCAAAATACCAGGAAGTTAACGCTTCTCCTAGAAGTTTATTACAGCGTAGCTGTCAGGGCAAACATAGAGAGAATACATTGACCTTATGACAGCTAAAAAGGGGGCTTCATTCTAATTGACCAAGACTTAGTGTTGCCTTTGATTTCCTAGCAGCCTCCGCCTATATAGACAAACCTTCAATCAGTCCTCAGAAGAACTGCTTTAGTACTACTTAGGGCTCATAACATTAATAGTGCCACCCTCAGAAACTTGCCTTTGCACCATCTCTGCATCTCTGTCCCCCACAAAACATACACACTTGTTACATGTGAAAATGGACCAAAGTCTTGCTATTTCAGGTGTTGTATTTTGGGCAGATAACAAAACTGCAGATCGAGGAATGAGTAGTTTTCACTCTCTGGGATAATTTGCATTATTTAATAATCACACTGGGAGCATTGCTTAAATGTGCTAGACTGGGGTGCAGTTTTTCTCAGAACTGTGTCGATTTCTCTCCAGTCTCTTTATTATTTGCTGCACTGTATCCTTGAGCTGAGTCAGACAAATGTATTTTAAAAATTTCCTGTGTGTGAGGTGGGCTTCACACTGGCTACTGCCAGGTCTTCTCAGCTGTTTTTTTTTTTTCCTCCCAGATTTCTGCACTCTCTGTAGGGCAGACAGCCCTGAGTGCTAGTCTGTGCCTTTTGCTGGAAAGCAATCCTCCTGAAACAGTTTGGCTGCAAATAAAGCCATGGGTAATGGACGCAAAACAGTTAACTTCTATTGTCTACCTGCAACAGGAGAGCTAAAGCAGAAGTAGAAATCTGAATTAAAAACGGATCTGTCAGGCAATGAATGGGATACTGTCTGGAGTAATGTGAAAATTACTGCCAGCTTATTGTGTACTGATGGGCTTTTTTTTTTTTCTTTTTGAAAATGATACTAAAGAACTATTATTTTCAGGACCCCTGAGCAATTGTTTTCTCGTTGGGCTAAGACAAGAGATCAATTGCTGGCACTACCAATAATATATGTCTGCCTGCTACCAACAGGGTGAAAAGCTCAGCCACCCTCACTGCAAGGAGTGGGGTTCTAGGGAGCAGCCTCCTCCCATCACACAACTTTTGTGGGACACAAAAAACACACAAACACACTGACAGCTTGCTAGCAGATAAAAACACTTGCTGCCTGCAAATGAAGTGCTAAAGCAACAGAGATGTACCCATAATCCCATCCTATTTCCAGATTTTGTGTAATCTAATGAGTGCTCCCAGAAGGTGCCTCGTTACCCTCAGCAGAAGTAATAACCAAAGTGCTGTTACATTCATAAGCATGGATTTAAGGCAGATTTGAAGACTTGGAATAGAAAAATATCTGCCTTCTGACTTTATGTGTTCTGTCTCCCTTATTTTCCCTATTTTTACACTCCAGTGGACTACCTTGTGTACCTGATTTAGGCTTTCTGACTGCAATAGCATCCAAAATCTTGAGTGATTCAGACTGCTACTGGCAAACTGAAGTTCACTGTACAGTCAGTGGAGGGAAACAGTCTCCATGCCTAAGTGGAGATCTGAATATGATCCGTCATGCATTTTCTATTCTTTTTTCCCTCACAAGCAGGAAAAATGAATCATCCTGAAGCAATGAGAAAAAGTCTTTCCTACCAATCCCCAAAATGGGCTGAGCCTCATCTGCCACAGTTTCACCGGAAAGAAGACAAGAGGAAGGAGATCACAGATTTTTTTTTCCTGTGGGTTTTGTTTGCTTCAAAGATGAGTTTTCTTTTTCCTTCTTGTCACTGATGAGGGTCAGAAGAGCATGAGCATCTCTTCTCTCTGTTTCCAAAAGTATGTTATGTGCAGGAGAAGAGAGTAATAGGTATCATTGCTGAGGTATTTGTTCATAGCCATCTTTACAAGTCTATAGAACTGAAAAAATCTGTTCTAAAAGAGTGCACAGCACCAGAAATAAAAAGTGACCTATGATAAAAACATTTTGACTTGGCTTGTTTAAGAGAAGCAGTTTATTACTTACTACTTTTCTTGGTGACCAATTCATTTGTTCTATCCTTGTCTTAGATAAGGCATCCAGGCACTTTGTCATAGTGTCTTTTTGAAAAATATCTCTTGACATGAATTTAAAGCATTCTGAGCAAAGCATTTTCAGAAACTGAGGGTGGTTCTGCACTGATAGGCAGGTTAACTACTAGGTAATAATTCCAAATGGTGGAATAGGAAATGTCTTGGAAACCATGGACAGTTTTTCTGGAATTTACACATCTGAAAAAGAAGAATGGGAAAGAAACTGAGAAGAGTTTTGAATTTTACTTTTCCCATAAGGTTCTCTACTTTCAGTGATATTAAGCATAAATCTGAACATATACATTCTGAGTTTTCACGCAGAATTTTTTTATGATAACTGAAAAATATCTTGAAAATATTAAGGAAAAAAACTAGCAAGACTGGAAGATGATATACCATTTGGTCTTTAATATATCAATGGGTCTGTCTAGTGTTGAGACCTCAGAGATGAAGATACAAGAAACAACAGGCTACTTTATAACATTTACCCTCTGACACAGTACCTCAGATCGGTAGTACACATTATATACATTATTTGAAAGGTCTCTTGAAGTCATTTTTGCTGCCTTATGATGCAAACCTAAAAAAGGAAATGAAAAAGGGAATGAGGTATCAGCATAACATTGTGAACTGAAGCTCAGTTTTCAGCATATTATGGGAGGAGAAGATACTGTACCTGAAGCTGAAAATGCCATAGTGAGACACTGCAAATTAGTTTTGAAACAAGTATCGAGAATAAAATGCCTGTTAGACTACCTGAGCCCTGGAAAGCGGGTCAATTAATGCTAGCGTTGACACAATGAGGTTATTTTACCTAGCTGATAGACTGTAATAAGTATCGAATGTGTTGAATGAAATAGAATCCTGTACTCAACTCAGTGATTAAGGCTAAGTCATCTCTAATCCCATACAGAACTTGATTAGCTTTAAGAACGAAAGCTTGATTACCCTGGCTTGGTTATGTAAAAAAGCCCACAGAACTGACAAACACTTTGAACCATCAAATGACTTTTTTCCCATTGGTTTCAATTAGAATGAATGTAACATGGAAAGCAGTTGAAGACTGGCATAAACAATGATCCTTCTCCATGAGATTTGCACAAAACTTGTTGGCCAACTTTTGCCTGAATAAGTTGCTGGATGCAACTTTTTCATCAGCTTCTGTTGGTAAGAATATGTAGAAGACAGACAGCATGCTGATGGAAAGGTTTAAATGTTCTAGATAAACAGACACAGGAGAAGAGTGTGTGTAAGTGCAACTGGCAGCGTTGCTTCACACTTAGGCTATATACTTATAAAAGTTCTCATTAGACAATATGTGATACCCTTCCAAAGACAGGTAGAAGTGCTATGCTCCAGTGTTATGAGCCTGTGTTGTTTCTTTTTCTTATTTCCCCAGGTAAAAATTGTGTTTTCTCTGAGAATACTAATGGGTAAATGGATAATGCCAGATAACTGCAGCTAATTGTCGTATTAAATATACAACTGGAAGACAACCTGGATTTATAGCATCACGAAACTTGTCTAATCACTGACTCCTCTCAGAAAACAACAGCTTATGAAACACTCTTATGAAGAAAATACCAACAATGTAAGTCTTGTCTTTTAGTGTCACTCCTCTCTTTTAACATAGAGATGCCAACCTTCTTGCATATAGTTACCTGATGATGGTTGTCGGTTGGAGGGGTGTCAGCAGATACAGCCTGGGCTGATATTACATGCCAATGAAACTTAATGATCCAGTTTCTCATTTACAGCCTGTACATCTGACATGACTTCACAGAACTTTGTGAAACTAATTTATTTATGCTGTGTGCAAATGCCCTTTGACAGCCAGAATGTCACTGCCTGTGTTAGCTTTTGAAAGGATAAAAAAAAGCATTCGTCCTGCATGCCATCAGTTCTGCTGGTTTGTGTGGGAGTTGTAGAGCCACTGCACTGAAAAGACCAAGCAACCAGAGCCTCGTATTACTCTGCGTGAGGCTGGAGCTCTCCTTGCATCGTATTGCCATAGGGGCCAGCAGGTGCACAAGGAAGAGAGAATCCCTCAGCCTCTCCTTCCCCCAGCACTTACACACAGGCCTTCACAGAGCTGAGTCTCTGCTGTCTAACCAGTGGAATTTGAACAATGTTTCAATGCTTATTTTAGTGCTTGAAATTGGCCAATGTTAGTCACAAAAATCCTTTGATAAAAACATGCAGGTAGACCTGGAATTGAATCCAATCAGATATAATATTTTTATTATATTGTGTGAGCAAAGCAATTCTGTCTGTGGTGATTTTCTCTGTACTTTGCGTATAACATTTACAAGCTGGGAACTCTCAGGACCCCAAAGAGGCAGTACAGTTCAAACAATTAACATATTCCTTAAGCAGATCTGGCCGCCTTCTAGTTTTTAAAAGGTATGTTTCTTTGAGGTTTCACAATTCAAAGAGAAGATTATCACAGATTTCACAAACACTTCCGCAAATAATTCTTCCCTTTTTTGTGCTAGCTATCATGTTGGTCAAAAGTGATAAAGTTTTTGATTGTCACTGGGAAAAAAGAAGGAATATTTTAAGGTTTTTTGAAAAAGTTCTATTTTCTCCCAGGTCTACTTTTGTAGGCAAATTAATCTAAATATATCTGGGTGTAAGAACCATAGGCTATTTAGATTTGTGAATGTTGGTGCTACATTCAGCAATCATTGGCTTCTTCCAGGTAATTTCTGGAGGGCACATATCACCTTGGGATATGGGACTTTGGCAAAAGGCATTAACAGATGAAATCGGAGTTGTCACATGTGTCCACACATTGTAACTTAACCAGAAAGTGGAAAAGGAAATGGCATCTTCCTTCCCTGGCACCCATACTCCCCTTACCTTTGAAATCTGGTACTTCAGAAATACATGAAAGTCTGCACAGTGCTGATTGCTGTTCAGTGCTTCCACTGTGTTTAAACACCATGTTCTTGGGGTTTTTTTTATGTGGAGGAATAGTTTAATTTCAGCATGGCCCTAGGAAATTATTGCTTCCAAGGAATGCGACTGCCTACCCCTGTTGCAAAGAATGCAAGAGGAGGATGCAGCAGTGAAGGGTTTTATCACTAACAATAACGGCTTTTTATTTATATTTCTGAAACCTAGGTTGCATACTATTTTTCTGATACATATTCTAACTCCCACGTGGAGATAGCTGCTCCCAGTATAGTTGCATAGAACAGTAAGCTGCCTACACTTACAAAAATGCCAGCTGAATTCATGTTCTCCTGCATACTGCTTTTAGTAGGCATGAAGAAATATGGTGTAGACTTGTTACGGGCTTTCTGATGCACTTTTGTATCCCCATGGCTTGGCCTGGCCAACTACTGCCGCCATATCCAGAGTGATTTCTTGTCTTATGTGTAGCTCTACCATATTTGTCTGACTGGTGGGCAAGGAGGGGCTTTTGTAGACTCTTAGGACATCACTTCAAGTAATTTCTAAGTAACCAGCAATCAGTTTCCAGAGCTAGAGATGGCCTGAACTGAGCTCCAGAGTGACCATTAACTTTGTCTCTTTCAAGTAGAGCCAGTCATTATTTTTTCCTTCTGGGTGCACACTTGCATATCTTTACAAAAAGGGCACTGTTAGATTCTACCCTGCCATAAACTCTGACTGCAATACCTCATCTGCTACTGACCTGAAGTGAACTCCAAGGAGCAGGAACAGTAATAAAGCAAAACCCAGCAAACAGTGTGAAGCTTTTGTAAGATCTTATATAACTGAATTGGCTATATTGGGAACTTGCCTTTGGTTTTAATTATAGATTTAAGGGTGCACTTATCAGGCTCTGTGCCATCTCTTTGCTCCCTCCCTTCACTCTTGATTTGCTTTATATAATGAGCAGCCACTACAAAAAGGATGTTTTTTCCCCCTTTCTTTTGGGAAGAGAAGTGGAGAGGCCGACAAAAGTGCACTTGCTGTGTGGGGAGAGATGGGGAGGTCTAACGTGTTAATTGTCTTGTGTATCACTCTGGTCTTGGGCTTTAGTCTGGTCCCTCCAGAAGGCTTCAAAGGCCAGCTGTGAAAGCCCAGAGAAAATCTGTAGTGTCCTGAAACTTGCCCATGTTTCTTCCCAAAGGCCAGGRTCAGGTGACAAGTACCTCTCTGAACTTTTAGGAAAGTGTCAAGTGTACGGCAAATCTCAAGTGCCAAATTTATCTCTTACTTATGCCTGTGTCCCACGATATACAAATATTGCTTTCACTGAAGCAGAGCTAGGGAGGATGAGACCTTCTGAGGACCTGGTGAAGCATTGATGAAAACTGAGTAGAGATTTGAGGAAACAGGACTTGGGATGTAGGAAAATTTAAGATATAGCTAAGTCAGTTTACGCTGCTTGAACATCACTTCTTGGTTTAATTTTTAATTTGTTCGGTATTTATCTTCCTGGTCACTTCTACCTCCCAGAGCATCTGCCATATCAATTGTTACATGTGGGCAGGGAAGGAGGCTTGTGAAACAATAGAGAAGCTGCCCTGCAGAATTGTTCTGGCTTTGCTCTAAAAGGTAGATACCTGCTGTGTCATCTGAAGGATCCTAAGCTCATAGCAGGGGAATAAAGAGTTTACTGTATTGATAGTTTTTTTAGTCCTAGAAGATTCACCACATCATTCAGTCCATCTCTTATATCACAAATGTAATGGCATGTCTCCCGGTTATGTTTGCACTGAGACCAGTTTAGAAATATTGCCAAGAAGGATGGAGAAAATTTGGAAAGATGGCGAATCTGGTTCTCCATTTCAGCAGACCACTTCTCATCAGTTCCATGACCAGGTTTCTGCAGTGAAGAATTTGTCATCCAGGTTTCTAAGCTCCATGTGCAACTTTCTGCCTCCCTAAAATACTTGCCAAAAAAGTTATACATTGTCCTGAGCTTTGACAAGTAAAATTATGAAAAGACTGCTCTTAAGGAAACTGCTACTGTACAGACAGGAAATTTCGACCATAAAGCCCTACAGAAGCTATTGCAAAACATAGTGTAGTATAGATTTCTTGTTTTATATAGGTGTGCATCCTCTGTAGCGAAGTGGGTGTGTTGCTCATCAGTGCTCATAACTCTCAGCTGGTATTGATGCATCCAGTTTTTCTTTCTTTTTTTATACTTTTTTCTAGGATGTGACTCAGTGCTTTTCAGAAAGCAAAGCCTTTGTCTGCATCATTCTTCCTGCCAATCCTTTACATCACCTGCTTGATCCAGTGTTTGGAGTGACTCATTTTTCTCCAAACGCATGTGCACACAATGAGCTGTCTCTAGCCTAATGGCCCTTCACAGAAACTTGTATGTAGGGTCATAACTGTGTTTTGTTGCAGATGCCCAGTGCCCATCTGTAGAGGACAGTCTCTGTCTGTCTCAGTATTTACATTGTTCTGAATGCTTTAAAAGCTTTGCAAGTGAAAGCAAATGATCTATTTTTTCCTTCCCCCCTCACTAGCTAATTTTGTATCTATTATTTACTGTGGGAAATCTATGCCAAACAAGGAATCTCTGCATTTTGTTCTGAGATTGCTTTTCATCCTAAACTGTTACAGAAGTGAGCTTGAACCTATGTCTGTGGAAAAGTTGCACACTCTTTGCTCACTGTCTTACCTTTTGTGCTTGCACCATTTGTGTAGGATGTTTTTTTAGTGGGAACCCTTGGCTACATCAAGAGACTTGTGGTGGAATTGAGTTACTCAGATATAGGTATGAATGACTGAAATTAAGACATCTACAATGCAGACATCTGAACTAGTCCATCTCTCCTTCCTCCTCATTACAGTCGATGGAAAGATGCAAGCACTTCCCAAGAGTGATTTTGGCTCATACTGAGGTAGATAGCTATGTAGGTCACATGACTTGCAATTAAGAAGTGCCTAAGACAATTCTGTTTGTTGCAGGTGTCTAAGTTTTGTAGATGTCTAACATTATGGTGCTTTAGGTTAACTAAAACTAGTAAACTAACTGTTGAAAAGAGCAGCCATGCTGCAAACCAGAGATGCAGGCACTGTAACACTGTCATACAATGGTAGCATTTTAATTTTAGATTTTCATTCCTCTGCTTAGAGTTCATTCAAACTTAGCCTGTCCCACTTTCTAGCAGTGGGACAACAGTATTATCACTTGCCTTCCTGATAAAAAAGAAGGATAGCTCTGTTTGGACTCCAGGTAGGTAGCTCTATATCTCCCTAGACAGTTACAGATCCAAGTGCAGAGTTAAGTACTGTTGTCTCACACAGGAAAGGGGCATTTACCAGTAACAGATGACTGCACTGCAAGAACAGAGTTAGTAGGATTGAAGTTGATCAAAGGGGTCTTCTACCTGATTTCCAAGTGGCTACAGATGGCTGAAGGTGTCTCCAGACACCCATTCTAATATCCTGGTTGGAAGTGAGATAGCAATGTAAGAATGGGACAAGATGAAGACAAGAGCTTTACTCCTAGGCATGCATCTGGGCTCATTAGGATTTTAGATGGACTGGTGGGCTGGCTGTGAATCTTCCCCTCAGGAAAAATTTCCACATTATACTCTCTTCCAAGTCTTCTTCTGCATCAGTTTGAGCCAAGTGTAGTGCTGGTTTTGTGACATTRCATTGTCTCAGGTCCAGGAGAGAGGACCCAGCTTCTGGACCCTGAAATATTGACAGTAAGGGAATAGGACAGGAAGATCTGAGGTTTTCTGGACTCCAAAGAAACTAACAGGAGGAGGAAAGTGTTGTAATATTAAGTGATATCCCAGAGAACTAAGGAGGTCAGCTTCCCTCTTCAGGCTCTTAACAATCTGAGGACAAAGAGCCAAGAGCCTGTCTGCAGGAGAGAACCTTGAAAGTTCATCACACTTAGGTTAAATTTTGATGATGCAATGAACTAGGCTGAGCCAAACTTCTCACTGCTTGTTGTCTAAAAGAAGCTACTTTGCTTGCTTTTGTGCTCTAGGGATCTTGGAAATAGATGTCACTGGATAAGCCCATATCCCAGGAGAAGCAAATAATTCTGTTGCCTTTTGGGACTCCCTTGTGTGAGCTTTTGCCAGTGTGTTGTGGCACCGTCCTAGGAACAGGCCAGAAAGCAAATGGTATGTCAGAAAATGGTAGTCTTGCTGCCTTATTCCAAAAGCGGCTTGTCCCGTGCTGGCCTGACGATAGTGCAGCCTCGTGGAGAGCTCGCAGAAGCACAGAGGATGGGCAGAGACACTGATGGGAGGAATGTCCTTACCAGCAGGCAGTGCTTTCACCACCTCCCTCTCCCCATCTAAGGATAACCAGTGCAGCAGAGATAGAAGGCACCTTGCATTTCCCTACTGCCCTTTGTGCAAGGCAGGCCACAGTCTGCTGCTTTTATCACTTAACATTTAAATGTCTCCAGGCAATATTTTTTTGTCCTTCCTAGAAGACTATCTTTAATCTATTTATTCCTCATCTGCTTTCTCCCTAGTCCTCACATTTCCTGAACACTGCAACAAAAGGCTGACATATCTGCTCTTATTTAAATTAAAACAATTTTCATTTTTTTTCAAGACAAACCAGAAACTGATGGCAAAAACTTATCCAGCTCTTGTTTTACCTTTTTTTCAGGAAACAAGAAGTATTTCAGGAATTCCTATGTCTGATGAAGAGTAAGCATTGAAGACAGTACACAAGAGACCTTCACCTTTTTTTCCCCCCCAGCAAAAGCTTGTATTCATGGCAATAGCAAGAAGGAGGCACCAAGACTCTCTCAACAGAGTCCTTTGGAGAAATGGAGGTAGATACAATGGAAATGAGACAACATAACATGGCTTTTGTTCATTTAATATCACATTTTTCTGCTGAAGGTTTTGTCCCTTTTGTGCTATGAAAAATGTTACCTTTCTCTTGAATTTTTGATTGTGTCTTGATTCCATAAAGATATTTTCAATTATATAATAGGATATTGGAAACCCCCATGAATAAATCTAGGAAGTATTAATATGAGATTGTTTTCTCTTACATTTTTCAAGCAGTAATATGAAGTTCTATGAGGAGAGAAGTTAACAAGAGAGAGACATGAAACGGAATAATAAAAGATTAATTTTATGAATCTGTTCTGTTTCAGCAAATCTTTTAGTTTTGCAATATAACGCATTGGTACTGAACTCCAGGGGAAATTAAGGAATGGAAAAACATTTCTCTAACAGGCTTTGGAACCACAGAGCACAACAGGAAATACTGCTTCAGTTTCTGTAGCCCTTTTCAGAATTTGCTTCTTACCAGTAGCTTGTTTTGTACTGTGTTGTGACAGACTTTTCAGTGCTGTTACTGCAGACTCTTGGGAAATCTGAACACTGCTAAATGGGACCATATAATTATAGCTGGACACTAATTTCAACAAGTTGCCTTTGCAATTCAGGGTAAGAGAAATAAATATCTTTGTTCTCTGTCTATTTTGACATGAGTTTAGTAAGCCCTATACTTTACAGCCATGCACAAACATATATAATTCCGTTCTGAGAAGATAACTGTCTGCAGTCACCTAGTGTTTTGCAACCCATTTAACACAAGTCCCTGAAAGGCCATACCATTGAATGCCCAGTTCCACTCCCCATGAATTTACTACCAGTGAAGGTTGCCAGATTAAGTACAAGTGTGAGTGTGAGTCTGTTTTTACGAAGATGCAAAGAAGAGAAGGAGAAGACAGGACAATTTCTCCAAAGGCCCTGCCAGTGTACCTGGCCCCAGTGAACTCTCTCTGTGGGAGTTCGTTCCTGGGCCGTGCCCATGGGGTCTGCCAACCACAGCATTGCCACCTGTGGTAGTGTGCTGGTGTGGGCATCTGTCTTTCAGAAATGGAGCGGGACCACCAACTGCTCCCACAGGTCAGTGAACACAACTGCATGATAGCTGTAGATATTCCTCTCCACTGACCTGCATGATTTGGACTGGTGACCTATTGCTTTTGTTTATTTTTTTTAGGTTATAAAATATGCTTATCCAGCCTCCGTAAGCAAATGTGCAAATCTGAGAGCTGCAGCTCAAGAAATCCACTCAAGAATGCCAATTAAAGGACTAACGAACCCTCTCTCATCCTTAAGTACCTGAACCCTTCCAAACATACTTAGGGGTGCGGGATTCCACATCCTATTAGGAACACGCTAAGAAAGCCTGGCCTCCTAACTGGATTTTTTTAAGGTACTCTGCAAAGATTATAATCCTCTTCTTTCTGGGAGCAACTTGATTACCCCAGGGAAGCAGCTGAGTTAAGGCTGTGCCAATATTTCCATCACAGTGGTAGCTCTCTTTTTTTAATTCTTCATGAAAAAAGAAGTCATTTTGTGCCATAATTAAGAACCAAATAACTTCTCATGGCAGCAGATTTTGTTTATGAATTTCACACAAATATTTTTGACAGCTTTGACATTTTTACAAGCATGACTAACTACACATTTACCCAGTTTTATTTTTTATTTTGTTGGCACTTAAATGTGCTAAAGATAAAGTAAGCTAAAAATTTCCAAGTCTGGCAAGCAGTTTACTACGTGTCAGGGACTCTTTTCCTTTTATTTTAAAATAAATGTAGATGGCCAAGATACTGAATTTGATGTGGCATCTGCTGAGCTTGCACTGCAATAACTGTGATGAAGGATATTCTTGTAGTACAAGACTGTTTCTCAGTAGCTGATCGTATTCAAAACTTTGCAGTGTACTTCCTTTGTGGTGTTGGATATGGTACAAATTTTATGGCTGCAGTTTTTCTGTCTGTGA
The DNA here is from genome assembly GCF_003343035.1 of Apteryx rowi. Taxonomy (NCBI): domain Eukaryota; kingdom Metazoa; phylum Chordata; class Aves; order Apterygiformes; family Apterygidae; genus Apteryx; species Apteryx rowi. The sequence continues at coordinate 1,181,338 of NW_020449052.1, read as the reverse complement.
AATGAGGTTTATTACCTACTTCACAGGAGTATGTTCAGCTTAAATCATTGGTATTCATGAAGTGCTGTGAGAGGAACGGACTTTAGCACCTGGAATGGAAGCATGGTGGCTCTGCAAACTATGAGTATGTACAGTGCTTAAAAGCCAACAGTGTGTGAGCAATTTGACCCAGCAGACAGCTAAGGACATAGACACCTTTACTCRCATGGAAATTTATTCTTGCCTGCAACATTCAATCCTGCAGCATCAGTCCTGTTCCTTGTAAATCTGAATAGTTCCCAGGAAGTCATCTCAGACTACTGCGGAAATACTGCATGCTATACAAATGACACAGCAGCACCCTTATTAAAGGGATTGTTTCTAAAGACTTTCTTTTTAAATCTCATATAGAAATAATATATCCTGTCCATGTCCAGTGTGTTTCTCTGGCAGCAATACCACACTTGTTATACATGTGTTGCAGAAGTAATAGCTGTCAGCAGTTCCCACACAGTAGCATCTAAGATACTTCTCTATCATTTAAAGTACTTATCATTTAAGTACTGATGAGACCAGTGTTAAAACTTGGATACTGTTGTGTGCAAACTGTAGACAAATACTGACTTTTATGATGGCATTGGTTAAAGGTTTTAATGAGTGTGATTGCTGTGTATTACTGACCCTAAAAATTCTCTGCCACTATAGCTTGGTACCACCTTTAACTTTCTCTGCCCCCTTCAATACCTTCTGCTTTTTAGTATGCCAGTACTATACTCTTGCTGAGCAGCTGCCTGTTTGGCATGAGTCATGCCAGACATTTGGCAATTTTGGACAAATGGGGATATGCTATTTATCCCAAATAGCTGACTGTCTTGGATAGCACATTGTCCTGAATAATGAAAGCACTATGGGCCTAAAAATCCTTTACAGTTCTTCTGTTTGCATTCACATATCATAGCAAAGAAACCAGGAAATAACATGTAAATAACTGTTAATACAGCAGATGATGAGAGATATACTTTCAGAAGCAGAACCTGATTTGACTTGATCGCAGCTGCGCTGAAGCCAATGTGGAGACCAGTCTTGCCCTCAGTGGGTGCAGGGTCTTCAGAGCCCAGTGACGTAAACCACATGGAGCACTCAGAAAAGATACAAATACCCTGGTGGCTTCACCAGAACCGTTACTGTTTGTTGGGTCATAGCTGGTTGGCTTGCAATGAAAACATTTCTGAATTTTTTTTTAATCTGTTGATCTACAGACTGGGAAGAGAAACTTGATTTTGAAGATCTATAGATGTTCTGCTAAGGGGAACAAAAAAAGCAGACAGTTCAGGTGGAAGCTAGGATTTTCCTCGCTCTGTTTACCTCAGCGTGTCATGTGCAGGATGTGAAATTTGAAAGGTGTTCTGAGACTTTATAGTGTCTCAGGCACTGATCAGAGTGGCTTGAAAGAACTTTCTGTCTTGATATAGACCCTCCTGGGAGACTTTTTTTGGCTTTTGCTTTTTTGTTGGGTTTGGTGATCTTTTAATGGTCCTATTGTAATTTATAGTAGATTGTTGCCTAATGATGAATGATAGTTTGATGTAGTTTGCTAATGATGGATTTGGTTACACTGTGTGCGTTGTAGAGTGAGAGATGATTTTATCTTATTCTGATGGAGGACTCAGGTTACCAAGATGTGTTTGTAGCTCTTTATCAATTCACCAGTGGAGCCACCAATTTAAAACACAGGATTTTTCTGCTTGGTCTTCTAAATCTTACTGAATTTGAAAATAGTGTTCAAACTTGCTTATTTCAGAACATTGCTGTTACTATCCTATGGGCTTATTTGTCATCATTTGCGTCAATCAGATTTCCACTGGATTCAGTGTGTGGGGGGGAGAGAGTTGAGTATGTAAAGAATGTGAGGTCAGACCCTAAGAGATAGATATATAGATGGACCCACAGCAGGGCAAGTGCCCCTGGTGAATGTAAGGGTAACCTGGTGATAGCTAGTGGTAGTAGCTAGCAAAGGGAATTGGTAGTGAATGGAAGACTCTCATGGATTAACCTGCCAGGCTTGTTTATGGAATCTGTTCTGTRTTCACTTTAATGACTCATGTGCTTCCCTTCCCCCTCCCCATCTTGTTTGAACAGTTTTCATTTATTTTGCTTGTGTCTGGGAAAACATTTTACATTTTTAACATCCTTTATCATTGCCCAGGACTTAGTGAGTTATTTTATGTGTTAACCAGAAGGGTATTTTTTTGTTGTTGTATTTGTAATCTAATTGCAAACTATGCCAATTTCCTATCAAATCAGACCAATATAATTTGGATACATGTATATGTAGCTAGCTCACTAGTGTTCACTAGTATTACTCTGTTCACTGCTTCTTTGTCTGTAAACAGTCTTTAAATAAAAAGCCGATTTTAATAAAATTGGCTAATATTTCATTTTCCTTGCAGAGCGATGGAAAAAATCTTTACCTGCAAAATGTGGTATTTTAAAAATTTAGCTTTAAAAATGTGAAATTAGCAAATGAAAATGTGGCATTCAAAGGCACTGTTTTGCAAAGATGCTTGAGATCTACTACAAACATCTGTTTGCCTGTGACAATAACCAAAAGAGTTCTATATGTCTCATCACTATTATTTTCTGCACAAAGGTTACCAGTACGTTATATTCAATATAGAATTTTCAAATTTTGAAACATTTTATTATTATAGCAATGGCTATTGCTGTTCCTAACATGCACCCTGTCAGAAGGTTTAAAAAATGTATGCCTTGGTTCATGCAAAAAAAAAAAAGGGGGGGGGGAGAAAAGAAAAAAAACAAAGGTCAAAACTTTTAAAATGTCACTTCTTCTACAGTTTTGCATAGAAAATACATTGAATCAGTGGGAGGGCTCCTTGCCCATAGAAACAGGCTGTAAGAAAAGAATGTTATCCTGCTGCTGTAGTTTCCACTTTCACTGGCAGCTGCGGGCTGAGCAGAAAAGCACTGTGGGAGCCTATTGTTACCCCAGCTGGGTAATAGTTTTCTTATTTTACAGTCAGCAACCGAGGGGGGCTGGGGTGTCTCAGCAAAGTGCCTGAAAATATAACTCCTGCAAACAGATCACTTTCTCCTTCACTATGAGAAACAGGGATCCGTAAATCTTTTATTTCATTTGGTTCCTCTATCAAGGTAATTAACTACTTCAAACAAAAGATGGACTTATTTTCCAAACAAATTTACACTGCATGGAAATGTTGCTCTGAAGGCTGTAAAATCCCAGATTCCTAATGGAATGCTAAATAATATTCATCTCTCTTTCTTTGTATGAAATATTTGATTGCTGAAAAGTAGACTTTGCAAGAGTAAAGCTGTGTGGATGATAACCCAGATTTTTACCAGAGAATAGTTTTGATAGGAAATGGTGGGGGAGGGGTAAAAATTTTGAAAAGCTTTTTTTTTCCTCGTATAGAAAGTGTGAGCACCCCCACAGAAGCGACATACATGCTTTTATGTCATATGTCTGTATCTCATATGTTTAACGCTTACAAGACTATAGATTTTTTGTAATGCTGGTTTATCCAAGCAATGACAACTATTTCAGTCACCACAGCAATCTAAGTTTTAAAGGGGAAGGACCAGAGAGACCTAACCATTTAGCTCAGCAGACTTTTCTGAAGTCTTTTATTTTTTAGAAAATTCTAGTAGTCTAGAATTTGTAAGACCAGATGCAAAAAGAGACAAATCCTGACCATAGGAGATAAGGTTGATTAGCTAAATGATATCTCAGCTCAACATTTTGTTAGCCTCAGGCCTCTCTCTACAGTTCCTATGTGAAAAGTCAGGCAGATCACTCCATCAGCCACACCAAAAGATGAAACACCACCAGATCAGCTAGATGTGAGCAGAGATGCAGGGCTTAGCCCATGTGTAGGTGGCAGCTGATCAGGCGTTATTTTGATCTGAGGACTTCTCTTTTCACCAGGGCTCTTTGCTCTCCCTGAGGCAAAGCTTTTGCAGCCCCTTGTCTAGAAAGGGGACCTGCTCCAAAATGGGATGGTACTTGTCATGGCCTTGCTCACTAACTAGGAGTCATGCCTGGAACAATCCACCCCTCGAGAAGTCATGCAGTGGAAGAAGAAAAGTGTGATTTCCTGCCACTATCCACCAGTCTCTTCAAAGGACTCTTTCTCCATGTGGGGATTCATGCTGAAGGAGTGATGGACCATGGATAGGATTCTGATGTTGATGAACTTTGCTTTAATCTTGCTAGCTCAGTTAGTGATAGTGGTGAAATCACAGCATCCCTGGGCTTGTGCTGCTGTGTCTTCAGTGTCATTTGTAACTGGAGTAGCAGGATTAAAGTTTGCTTGGTTGTGCTTTCCTGCTCCTCGAGACTTCAGGGCAGACTCAGCCACAGTTCCTCTCATTTACTTCCCCTGTAGTATCTCTCCTCCATCTGTGGTGTGAGTTAGTCAAACACGATTGCCCAAGCTCATGAGATGAAATGTGTGTGTGATACAGAAAAGCAGGTCTGATGTTGTGCTGTTCCTTCCTCATTTCAGTTTGTGCAACTATGATTTTGGGGCTGGGGTGCCACTGCTCCCCTGCTTTGTTGAGAAAACTCCTGGGAAGAAAAGTTCTGAGCCTATATAAAGCTGAGAGAACCTCAGCTATTTGCATTACGGGCAGCTGGAGTGCTTGGTGAGAGGCCCAAGGCCAGGGCTCCCTGGAAGTAGCCTCGTGCTGCTAAGGTCGGTTCTCAAAGCCTCAAAAAATGGATGGATGGGCTTAACTTCACACACATGCTCTCTATGGTATATCCAGCCTGCTGAACTGCAAGCCTCTCASTTTCCAAATGGAGGAACTCGCAGGAACCTGTCTTGGCTGCCTATACTCAGGGTGTATTCAGCATGTACTACCGGATCCCACAGTTTAGGTATAGGTATAGTGTGTCAGTCCTGTGGGGAGAAGGAGAGGGCTGAGTCTTTGAAAGGAAGAGAATCAGACTCCTTACTTTTCCCAGACTCTCTTGGACAAATGCAACAGGAGGGATGTTCCTGGGAAGACTACTTGATTTTTATAAGGGTTCTTCCCTTCCCGTGCTTCCTCTGCAGGTATTTCCAAGGGAAAGAACAATCAGACTCGTAGTCTGGTCAATGAACAAATGACAGTAAAATTAATATCATGTACTTAATACATCTGTCAGCATGGGATCTTAGATCAAGCTGTAGCCTATACTTATTTTTACAGGCCTTAAGTTCAAGTCCAGTTATTAAATAAGCATGGTTTGGGAAGAATAAATATTCATAATGGGGGGTTGGGGGGGGAGGGAGGGCTAGCTCAGAACTAAATCGGTCTTGTTGCAGACCCCAGGGATGGGCTTTCAAACATTTACTCAAGCTTTTTTTTCAAGCTGCAGAAATTCTTGCCCTTTTCTCTACAAACTCCTGATTCAGTTACAGTGTCTGTCAAAACAACAGCTACGCTGTGGCATACCATATACCGCAGGAACCTACGCTGGCATTTCAGTTATGCCCTAACTGTATGAACCCCCAGAAGTAGGAGCCTGAAGCAGGTTGGTAAGGAGAGCTATGAGTTTTTCTCACCTGCAAGAGCTAGAAAAACAGACCAGATTTCCAACATAAAAAGTCCTCCTCATGCATGAAATAGAAACTTGTTGCTGGGAGCTCACACTTGGGGCCATCCACTTTGTGGGACAGGGTGACTGAATGTGCTCTGCTGGAAAGAGCTTTAGAGCATCAGTCCTCACAGGAAATTTTAGAAATATGTCTTTTAACAGCTTCTCTGAACTGACCTTTTAAAGCCCAGGTTTTGTCACACCTGTGAATATTTCCCAGAAGAGTCCATTAGACCCTCCTCTGAATGTCTGAAACTTTGTTGGAAGACTGCAAGCCTGAAGTGTGGCATGAGAATAATATGTCAGATGAGGCCCTTCTGTGCAAATATGCACAGTCTTTTTTGTTGTAAAATGGTCTACTACACTGCTATGGTTAGTAGATTTTAAGTTAAACTGGTTCCTTGTAAGTATTTCTAAGAACATTTCCAGCTAGATGAATAAATAGCTGAGAAGCACAGGATCCCTGTGTATTAAGTATCTATTTGTAGCAGTGCTTCACATTTCAGTATCTCTGTGGCTCTTTCATCCTGGGGAGTAAGTAAGTGAAATTACTAGTTTCAAAGAAAAAATTGTTTTTTCTCTTTTGACTGAATCAAAATTCCCAAGTGAAAGCAGAGAGAGGAGGAAAGAAAGGGAGAAGGAAGCCTCTTGTTTAATCACATAAGGAAACTGGGTTAAATATATTGTGTAAATACACACACACACACACACACACACACACACTTTCCATTTATATTTGTAATTTAACTTTGATCTCCATAGTTAATTAAAGCGTGCTTCTACTCTTTACAGGAAGTGAAGGATTAATTAGAAATACCATCATTCTAACTGAACATCCACTCTTGCCCCATGGGTCTATGAACCAGGTGGCTACACAGATCAGTGGAGTCACAAGTGCAAGGAGCGCTATTAATCTCTAGGGCAGTGTTTTCAGATCCTTTGTGCTGCCTGCTCTACACGCACACAAGATGAGACACAGGACTCCTGCTGGAAGGCACTCACACTCTGTGGATATGTCTGCACAGACCTTTGCTTTGCTGTTGTCCTGAGCTAAGCAGAAGATGTGTTACTGCAGCTAACAAAGCATGGAGATGGAGCTGAAGAGCCTTTTTTAGGTACTGGATATGTTAGCCCAGGCTTGGCACCACACTACCTTGGTCATGCAGCTTTTGGTTATGGTGTGGAGAGAGCTTGCTTGCATCTGGCTCTAAAATGCCCTGTAGTCATGCCCTGCACAGACAAAAGCAGGGTGAAAAAACAGATGGTGGAGCAGTTTGCCCAAGGCCGTGCAGGAGGTCAGCCGCAGAAGCAGGGGTGGAGCTGATATCCCTGTGTCCCAAAATAATGACTTGTCTCCTGTGCCCACTGCCTGGTAGGGCTTTACTAGGTATAAGCAGCTTTAAAGTCTAGGCACACCTCCATCTGTTACCTCCATCCCCATCTCTCCGTGGACAGAGCCATTTGGTATTTGTGTCTGGTGGAGTGTGGGAAGGTTGTGTAAGGCTTCCATGTTTTTGCATTTATATGAAACTACCAAATACATAAAAAATCCAGCTTCAGTTAAAGAAAGACTAGCTTCTGCTGAAGGTTTTTGAAATTGTTTTCTACTTACATTAGCTTGATAGTGAATCATACCCTCATGGGGGTAGGCCTCCTCTCATCTGTCTTAAGACATCAAAATCCAGATGTCCAGTCTAAGTCAGCTATCTATGCTTCTTTATTAATCAATGGAGAAAGACAGGGACATCTATTTTAGACACCAGTTTGAGCATGGGATGAATTGCCTTCCAAGGCCCATTGGTTGTAGAAAAAGCTTAGATAAGTAGTTTAGACTAGACAGCCAGCTTTCAGACAGCCTAGGTTTGCTGTGACAAATTATGCACTGGAAGTTATGCCATAACTTCACTAGGGCCAAGATTTCACTCCTTTTTTTTACCTGTTTTTATGACAGCATGATCTCCAGCATGTAGATGCTATACAAATAAATGCCGATCTGACTTCTGTCTCAAAGAGCTTGCAAACATGCATACAAACCTTTCATGGACTTGATTTTTGCAGGAGTCAGTCCTGCAAAAATCCCCAATTTAAGCAGAATTTGATATCAGCCCCACTATCCACTTACGTAAAATAATTTGACTGATTATCTTTTGATTATTTGTCAGGCTATTCATCTTTTGTCTCACATTAGTGGCTGGGATTTCACTAAATTTAGTAAGATTTTTCCTTTAGCCCCATTTTGCTTTTCATGGCAAAGTGCAATTCAGCTATACAGATAAGTGCTTTTACCCTCTTTAAACACCTAAGAAACACTGTTGACTTGTTGGATAAAGTTGGATAAAGTTCTGTGTATGCATAGCTGAGAATTAGTCTTAGAAATCAAAAGTATCSTGCCTGAGACACACATTTTCTGCTGCAACATATGTTTGTTTTGCTAACATTTTAAGATTTTGCACTGACTTCAGTTTGTTTCTATTTTATAGAAAATCACCCCTTTCTGCACTTTTTAATATAGCTTTTAGGTGCTATTAACTGCCATTTTTTATTCTTTAGCAATAAGTCATTCCTTTAATTTACAAGGAACTTTGTTCAAGTTAAAGCAAATTAAAATGTTTGCCTTTAATCTGAAGGTTGTTCAGAGCTATACTGTGGTATCCTTTAGGGAAGAATCTTGCATTTGACAACTTTGAAGCATTTTATGCCTTCGGGAGAGCTGAATATTCTCAGTGGTCTTCCAGCAGGCACTGGCTCTGCATAGAAGTACTCCTGAGAAGCAGACTGACATTAAGAGGGCCCCTTGCACAGAGTTTACATATTACTAACTACACGGGTTGACTGACATGACCAAGTCCCTACAAATATTTTGTGACTTTCTCTCTAGTCCTTGTTCTTCTTGGGCATGAGTCATCTAACGTAGATATTAAAAAGGTTCAGAGAAATTGCTCCCTAAAGGTATCTGTTTTTCTCCATTGACTATAAGCAGAGCCTGGGGTGAAGAGCTGTGGTTGTTGCAGCTAGATAAGATGAACACTAGCCACACACACCAGATAGGGTGATCCTAAGAATCTTCCAAAAAGCTCAGAAAGAGGTTAGTCCCTTGACAACAAATTGGTATGATTTTTCTCAATCACCCTGTTATATTGGTGAAGTATGGCTGTTCAGAAATATGCTTTGATAAAGTCCTGGAGTTTTTTGCACTTTTTGTTTTACTTTTGTCCTGAATTTGCCCTTTATCCTCATTAATCATTCAYATGTCCAAGAGTATAAATGAAATTTATCTTTTTTTCTCTCAAACTCAACTGAACCTCATTTGTCTTCAGAACTTGCTTTAAACTTCATATTACTCTCTTTTCATCTTTTCTCATATACTGACAGGGACTCCATGCAAACTTCACTCCYTGCTGGTCTTAGAAGAATGTGTTCATTTTTCTGTGGAGGGATCTGCTGCAATACTACTGATGAAGAAGAAACAACAAAAATGTTATCTTCTCAACTGGAAGCTGATGCAAAATATTCAAAAAAAGGTATTAATATAAAAAAATCAAGGATTTGAGTGAGATTCAATTGCCAAAACAGAAGTGCTTAGTGCTACTTTAGGCATGTAGGGCATCTCTTTAGTGACCTCCATCTGCCACTGCAGGAGGGCATAGGTATCTGATAGTTCTTCTAACATGTCTGCCAACATCTGAACACTGATATCTAAAACAGTTGACCAAAGACTAGAGGAAATATCCTCAAGTAGCACTATGTGCCTATGTTTTAGGCAAGTGAATCTTACCTTTTCTTTTTAGTTTCATTTGTGAAAATATGTCATTGATTCTTTTTTTTAACATGTAATTTAATATTTTCATTATTGTTTTTCTTTAGTAAAATCCCATCTTCAATGTGCTTTTTCATGTTAGGTGCAATTTTGGTTTGTCACAAAGATTTGTAAGTAGAACTTGCACAGAAATTGTTGAAAGGTTTAATTCACAAACACCACTCACATGCAAAGTTCCAGGCATACATGTTCTTTTATTCATTAGTGAGAAAAAGAAGTTGCTTGAGATAATTTCCCTGCTGCTGCCCTTCTGTTTGAAAGATACCAGTTTGTAGCCTGGTGATCAAAGAACTGGTAGGAGATCTAAACCTAAGCACTTGCAAGCTGAGGAAGTCACTAAATTCAGATACAAGGAATACTCTATCTACAAGGAAAGATATAGAAAGGTGCCCACAGCATCTTCTCTAATGATTATGTTTTGAAGAGAAGTAGCGATCACCTTTAATACCTCTATAAGAAAGATTGAACATACGTCACAATGGGAGGGACTCTGGACTCTGGAGACAATGAGGGAGCTTCACTGTAAACTTCAGTAAAGCACTTGTTTTGCAGAAAACTGAGACTGAAGATGTGTTCCTCTTTTTAGTGTTTCTACTGGCTAACTATCAGCAGTGCCAGCACGATGGCTGTGCTGAATAGCCTTCTTGGCACTGACTCATTCCTCTCCTATGTACAGTCCTGAGAGTTCATTCAATATTCCACTTCAAAGCCCATATACCCAAAATCTTTATACCATCTGACTTTTAGGCACTGTTTCTTCATTCTTTCCCTTCCTCCAYTGTAAAGGGCCAAAATACAATGAACCCACCACATTTTTTTTTATACAGACACACAATGAGTAACATACACAGCGGATTTTACAGTACTCATATTCCTTTGATTGCTACTGACTTGAGCTGCTAAAGCTCCTTAAGCAATTTCAGTTGTCATCAAAGATCAGACCTGGGATTGTACAAACTAAAGGTGATGAAAGTGTTGTGTGAGCTTTCTCTATAAAATCCCCATCTTTCATTCCAGTCATTTCCTGGCAATGCTCCTGTGAATGGCAGTGAGAATTTCATGTGAGCAAGGATTGTCTTAAAACAGTAGAGTTAGATATACACTCTGGGCATCTCAGCTATGCATTTTGTTAGATTACTGTTCTAAGAGGCAGTGCTAGAATGGATCATGCTCTTCATTCATAACAGCTAGCAAACCAGGGTTCTTCCTGGCCTTGGTTTATATGAAATGTTTGTGCTCTGGTCTCTTTCTGCTGTTAGAGTATGAAGACTGAAAGGAAGAGTTTGTCTCTTTGTGGGATGGGTAAAGCCAGCTCTCCTAAAACAGTTTTCTTTGTGTGCAAAGAGCCTCGGCTTCACAAAAGCAAATAAAGGTCTTGTCTAGCCCGTGGTGCCATCTGCCTCTAGTTCAAGTTCCTCCTGATAGCACAATCCCCTTATGGTGCAGACCTACAAGAGCAGCTTTGCCAAGGCTTCTCCAGGCTCACTTCCTCTCACACCTCCCTCAGTTTCCCCAACGTTGAGATGAGTCAGGGCAGAAGGCAATTCTGCTTTTTGTGTGCTATTCTCGGGAAGGATGAAGCCAAAGAAGACTGTTCAAGCTCCTGCCTCCAGCCTCCCACCAAAGAGGACTCTTGACTCTGGAGTTTTCTCAGGAAGGTGGAAGTGGCAGCACCACTGCTGACTGTACTCTGTGCACAACAGAGGTCTATACAAGGAAGTAGCCTTTTACCTGGGGGCTTCCCTGCTATAGCTGGGGCTGATGCAAATAATTCCCCTTGCCTGAGAGAGTTGTAAACCCTTTCCATCAGAGATGGGTCTGTAAGGGTTGTGCAAGCCTTACAATTTTGCATGTAATACAACATCAGCTAACATGAGAGAGATTTCTAGTTGATGTGTTTTTCCATACATGGAAACTAAAACTTCATTCAACCTTTGTAAAAAGTTGCCTTAAAGGAAAATGTAAGATACTGACCACTTTTCCTGTGGCTTCATTTTACATGTTCTTAAAAGTAAGAAACGAGAAGAATGTTTCCTTCAGAAGAAAGTTTTAAAAGATTTTGTGTGTTACTAAGGGCTAAGAAGCTGTAAAACAGGACATGAGTGGAGGGGACAACAAGCAAAGCTGGCTAAGGAACTCTTTCTCCTTTGCAAAGTTAACAATGACTGAAAAGTAAATTGCTTTTTAATAAGTTTTGTATTCTCTTGGGATATGGTTAAAGGGTTAATTTAACGCTTGACCCATTAAAACCATTGAGTGCAGTGAGAACCTTGTAAGGCTGATCAGATGATTATTTCTGGAAGATAAGTGGTTGAAAACCGAGCTTCACTAGTTCAGGTAATCAAGGGAAATCGGCATAAAAGAGAAGATGCGGCTGAGTAAAAACAGAACGGCTACCTGAGATTCTATTACTTGTCGTCTTTCAAGCATAATAATGAGATTATAGTAACCCTAAACTGGCTGAAAACAGAAATCTGGCTGTCTGTCAAGTTCATTGTGTTGAGTTTTACAACACTCCAGATCTGGTTCCTCTGAACCTACGATAATTATACCAGGAAGACAGGCTCAAAGAAACCCTTTTCAACCTTAGAGCTTTGTCAGGTTTTGGCTTATGACCAGAGTACCATTGTTTATGTCATGGGAAAAAAAAACAACAAAAAACCTTGTTAATGTTTATTATTATTTTTTTCATCATGTAATTCTTAAAAAAATATTGCCACAAGTATTTCCTCACTCCAGCTGTCACACTGCCTTGTGATTTTCTGAATGAACTTGCTATTGATCCGCGAGCCTCTTGTTTTTTCTGTGGTTATTTCACTCAGAGCCTTTTGCTGTAGTCATTTTTCACACCTTTAGTTGACACATAGCCTTATATCACACATATCTGAGACAGTGTTTCTACTTTTTACAAAATCAAAAATGACATGGAACATAAAGACAACGAATCCATCACATTATCCTAAAAGGTACGTGTGTTTCCAGCTTTGACCAGTCTCAGATTCAGGCTGTTTTGGTACGGGGAGAATTCTCTAAAACATTGTATGTGAGATCCCTGTTTTGAGAGATTGCAGCTGTAAGACTGAAATTCAGGAAGGTTTTTAGACATGTTTGACTTCCCCTCTGTTGTGCATGTTATTCCTCCTGCTCTGTGGGAAGCTCTAGCTGCCCTTCCTTCTCTCTTGATACATGCATGTATAAATACTTCTCCAGGCTAATGTAGGCTTAGGCTACCAGTATGAAGAGATGTTAGGATCCCTTCAGAGATGTTGTATCACTTCAGACAGTGAAGAAAATCAGGCTGAAAGTCCATATTTACTCTTCAAAGAGCAGTGTCACATGAAGGTGTCACTGGCCTATTCCTGGAGATTACTGTTACTGTCTGCAGGCAAAGCTGCCTGGGTTAGCCTGGACAAGTTAGACAGTTTGCATTAACCTGGCTGCTTTCATTCAAGGTATTTTACAGGACCGTTCATGCAGCTGAGCTGCTGAAGCAGGAACCTCCACTAGTGGTCAGGGATCAGCATTTCAATGTAGTACTGTCTTCATTTAGTACAGCTGGAAGAGTTTACGCAGCTTCAAACTCTTTGCAAAAGATGCTGAGCTGGCAGAAACACCTGTGCAGGTGTACTTGAGGCTGCCAGATAAGCTCTTTTACCCCTATGTGCTTTGTGGTCTTGTGAGCTTTCATTCAGCTTCCAAAGAATCCTTTTTGCTGATCTAAACTGCATCTCCCAGAGGGAGCCACAGTATAGGTATGTCAGTTTGCAATTCCAAAAAGCCGTTGAGACACGGTTCAGGCCTTAAGCCCAGGTGTAGACTTAATGATGAATTGCTTTGATGAATGGGGGCCTATGCTTGTAGCAAGTGTATTTCAAGCAAACACACAGAAATTCAGTATTTGTAAAGGGCTGTGCCTACAGCAGGCCTTCTCAGACTTTCTTATAGATGTGGGCTCATGACACTGTTCATTAGATTTCTTTATTCTCATTTGTTGCCTAATTTCCCTGCAGAAAAAAAAACAATTGGTCACTCTGAAAGGTCAAATTAGAAAATTTATGTCTTTTGAGCTTCTTTTTAGTACATTTTAGCAGCTAGAAGCAAGGGCAATATTCAGCATCATTTGACCAGTCATCTCTCCACACAACATGAGAAAATTCTCCAAGACACACCATCAGTGTTAGAGTTGCTACTGACATATCACATGCTACCATTATGAAATAGAGATAATAACTATCACCAGGTTCATGTGTCCATTCTCCATATGAAGTGGCCAGTTTTAAAAAATGCTGTGCACTCAGCTGCCCTCCTTGGCTGGCATAAAGTAGATACTTTGGAGGTCTGAATCAGCTTCTTTTTAAAGTCCTTAGTAATCACCTTGGGAGCCTAATTTTAGAGGAAAATATTTTTAAAATTGGAGTTCTATATCTGAACACTTTTCCTATGGTCCTTTCTCATGTGAACAGTACAGAATAGCCCTACGGCCTTAGCCTTAAAATTGAATGTATTGTCTGACAGCAGTGTTTTTGATGAAGCACACAGTGGACATATTTATTGTAGATATAGTTTTCCTGTTTGTTCTAAAAATCTGATTCTCTTCCTTATAACTAAAAATCAAGGCCCACAGAACTACCAAGTATATGTCAAAGCAGAGCTAAATTATTAACCACCTTTGCAGTTTCAGGCAGAGTCTGGTTCTCATAAGTCTAAGTCCATTCAGTGATGTCTCTGTAGTTCATAAATCACTGACTGTGAGAAATAGAAATCCATGTGCTATGGTATTTATAATTAATACAGGGCTTGCAATGCCTTCGGAGTCCTCCAAAAGAGTATTTTGGGCCACTTCTGAGTGTTGTTCAGCACAGAACTAGCCCAGGAAGATGAGATGTTAAACAGATTGGAGAAGTTGGCAGCCAACCATTTTTTTTCTTTGGAAAAAGATGGTTCATCAAAATGGAACCTTTCCATGGAAATGCGTCTGTTTTAAAAGCTGCCCTGCAAAAGTTTAACCAACCTAAGAGGGGAATGCTTGTCATTGTGCAGAGAGAAAATAGTCTCTTCCCAAGGAGAGAGCTAAGCTGAATGCCTGCAAACTGAGCTACTAGCACTGGCTTTTTCTCCTACTGCACTTTACTAAAAATAAGGAAGTATTAAAAAGGGTTCAGTTATTGGTTTTGGACAGAACAATTTCAAATCTTAAAGAAAAAAAAAATCTTGGGTATAAAATCTTAAAGCTTCCTTCATTTCTGGAGATTGCAGAGAAAGATCACCCCACAGCTGGAGCCACCCAGAGGGAGCAGAAGTACAGAGGCTGGACAGAAAGCTGCCCAAACACTACCATGTACAGTGCTCTAGCCTTGCTTCCTCAGCCACATCTCTGACTCTGTATTTGCTAACATGGACTCAGGAGTAGCTGAGAGAGCCTACGCATCTGTTATTTGCAGTGCCTGYGCCTGGTTAGATCAAAGATGTTCATGTCCAGTTTTATGTGGAACAGCAGGCTCTGGACTGTGAATCTCATTCTTGGTTCTCTGTTCATATAAATATATTAGTTCATATATACCTGAAACAGTTTGTTTACTACTTTGCCGTAATTGGGATTTAGGATCTCATCTTTACATATTTCCAAAAAAAAAAATTTACTTGTGTGAATAACAAAAAAGAAACAGGAATATTCAGATAGCAGCCTTAGTCTAGCAAGTAAGGAGTTAAATATGCTTCACTTAAATTACCTCAGTATTAGCAACTCTTAAAAAAAAAAAAAAGAAGAAGAAGAAGAAGAATGTTTGTGATATTTAATGGAACTCTACAGTGATGTTGTGGCCAAATATTATGAAGGAGTTATAAGGAAACTGCAGAGTTAATATGACTGAATTGAAGCTAGATTTTTAAAAGTGACTTAATCTGAGGTTTGAAAACTGAAAGAACTTTTATCCTTGTTGAAAAACTGCTAGCTCCCTTCACCCAAACATATTTATATACATTTCACTAGTGAACAAGCTAATGTATTCTGGAACAATTTATTTTAAAATGTGAACTGCAAAATTATGCTACAAAGTTTATTAAACTTTCAGGTGTTACATTTTGACATACTCAGATCTTTCCTTTAACAATGACAGAATGCTACACAAAAATACTGCATTTCATCTGGTGTAGGTCTTTATCTTATCTTGACAGATTATTGCTGGTTAAATTGTAGAGCTGACTTAAAGGCAGGACTCTTCAAGGGAGTGAGAAATTAAGGCTTCACCAAATGGTAATAAAGCTATTAAAAATGCAAACAGCAAACAGCTACACTGTACAGGTTAGACAGCTAATCCAAACTAGCAGTTTAAAAATGCAGAGCAATTACACTTTTATTTAAATGCAAGGAATATGAGCAAGAATAGAATGAGGTGCCTTGTTTAAATGCATTCTTTTGAATATTTATTAGAAATAATACATGTAGTTAAGCCACTTATCTGATTTCAGTGAATAAGTAAAATGCAAAAGATCAATTTTCATAATTATACCAAAGAAGTCTGTCTTTCATAAAAATCTCATTAATAACACCATTATTACTGAAAAAAAAATCTCAGTATTATTATTGTTATTCTAATTATCAGCAAAATGCTACTGATAATGTTGTCATAAAATTCCTTTTAGTATCCTATTAAGGAAGATAGACTAAGTAGTGGTTTAAGTTAAATCTAGATCCTAAGTGGCATTTAAAAAAAAATCTTCTTTGTGTATTTGGATAAAATACATTATGTATATAATTACATAAATTGCTTCAGGTTTAGCAAACAAGAGATATATAGATAACGCATTCATGCACATATATCTTTATATCTATATAACTATAGAGATAGTTCAGTAGGAAGCACACTCAGGCATGTAAACATAGTAACAGAATGTTGCCCAATGACAAAATTAGTTCCTGAAGAAAACGTTAAGGGACAGCCATTTTTACCTATTTAATGCAAGTAGCAGTCCTGTCAATGCTCACTATTTGTTTTAGTAACCACCTGAATTTATTAAGCTGTTACAGAGCTTGGGAGGCGTCTAGAAATTAATATTAGAAAGGGCTCATTGTCTTACACATGGAGAGAGTTTGCAGATGCTCCCATCCATTATTCAGCGTGCTTCAAAACCAGGCCAATGTGGGTTACAGCACAGAGGAGGGAGCAGGAAGCATTTTTGGAGCTGGAATCTGACAGTTCTTCATCTTTATGGCAAACAACGATCTGGACAGGCAGCACAGACAGAGAAGAAGAGAATTGGTTCCTGCCTTGTTGTTTCTTATTCGTAGTGTATACACTATCGTTATGCCCAGGAGTCCCAGAAGTGGATGAGAACCTCGGCATGCGAGTTCCTAGGCAAACAGAATAGCTGGTTCCCTGCCTGAAAAGCTGATTTATAAATAATAATTATAGTAGCCACTGAAGTCAGTCAAAAACATGTAAACAGGCTTCCATAGGATGTCAGCAGTAGTGAATAGCTTTCTGAAGTGGAAGACACCTAGACAACTGTATGATAAGTCATCTAGAAGACAGTACGAAAAGCTGGAAAAGTTTTCATGGGAAGAAATTCTGCCATTTTGCTGCCAGTGCTGAGTGTCCACACCATACTAAAGGAAACATGCCACTGGCAGTGTAACAACATTGTATTCCTCATCTTTGGGGAGACGATGTTGTGAGAAATGTTCAGACTTTTTGAGAAATCAGATTTTGAATGGCTTAATTGCATGTAAATGGTTCTGGTAATTTCTGATTCTGCCTTCATAGTCACTTAAACAATGAAGGAAACAAGTTCATTTGATGATACAAGAAGATGCCTCTGCCTGGGAGGCAATGAACAGAGGATTTGTTTGGAGTAGAGTAGGCTGAAGGATACTTTTCTGCCCAGGTCTTATTAATATATACATGTTGCTATGTAACAACGTGTTTTAACATGCATTATTAACATGCATCAATACACATGTGGGGGAAGTAGTTGGGGGAATGGATATTATAGCCCTGATTAAGCAATGCCTACAGGCACAATTAAGAAGCATCTAAGCAAGAGTTCAAGGCTTTTCCTGAATCAGGTTGGACACAAAAATGTGGTTAATTATTAGGTAAATCACAGTCTGCTTTTCTGTAAAGGCATTTAGTATTTTTTGTTAATTGGTATCATGTTCTGAAAGAATTTCCAGGGACATGTAATTTATTTGTATTTATAGCTTTACTGTCTTCCTCTGTCTTAAAAAACTTGAAGAAAATTTACTTATCTAAGTGGAGAGAGTCAGGTAACTTTCAGAAATAACTTTCAGTGTATTGCAATCTCTGGATGCAATAGAGATAGTTATACTTATCCCAATGTGTCACAGGTGGCATTTACCACTATGCAAGAGTGTTAAAGCAAACAGAAACAGCTTTTATCACAGCAGAATGTCATGATCTGCACTTAGGGTTCAATCTTTCCATCCACTATGTGGGCACAAATTGACATGCCTCAGAGAGTAGGATTGAATTCTCCACTTATTTTAGAAAGTGTTCTAAAAATACGATCAATATAGGGGGTTGTAAAAATAACTTCTTTTTTTTTACTTGCTAGGCAGAACTGTGCATAAATTATGGCTTTATTTTCTTCTATTTGAGAATTATGTAAGCTGTACAAAAAGCTCAAAATAATTTGTTTAATACAACCATTATGCTTTTGCATCTGCATGTCTCTACTGATTTATCTTTTTTCTCTTTTTCCTCTTTTTCCTCTTTCTCTTGTTCTGTCTCTTCCTCTATCTCTCTGACTCACATGCGCACACATACACACACTCTCCAGTAACACGGGCATATGCAGTAGGCAACCCCCAACTTTCCCACTTGAAAGTGTTCATGTGGCTTCCAGTATGATTTTTCTCAGCTTTTGTGTATAACCACCTACCTCTGCAAGACAATCGATTTCTGTTGATCTCTTGGGTGCACACTTAGGGCAGGTTTCACTTAGTCAATCTCTGTCTCCGTCCCACTGTTTGGATTTATGGTGGATATTTTATAAGCAGTGACTAATTTTAAGGAGGAATAATACAAATAAAATAATAATAGGAGTGAATACTCTTCAAGACAAGAACTGTCTCTCTTTGTCTAATGCTATTTCTGCTATTGTAACAAAATGGGTCATAATTAACAAGTGACCCAAAGATTACTAACATTTGGGCTGAATTCTGCAGTTCTTCTGTCCCAAATTCCTCACTGAAATTAACTGGATTTTCTTTGCAAAATAGTTTAAAGTTATATAATGGAGAAGTTTATATCCTGTGTATACAGGAACGCAGGATTCCTAGGCCTGTTTGTTTAGCTAAGTGTACATCCCCAAACGAAGAGTTGCAAAACTCATTCTAATCTGGATGTGCTCATACTGTAACAGTTTTAATTATGTGATCACAAATCACACCCCAAAATCTTACAGATTTTGTCTATAAAGTTAGACATATGACATTTTACAATATTCTTTTAGTCTAATAGAAATACATTAATTTACATGTCAGAATCTTTATTGCTATAATCTCTCTTCTCTCTAACACTCCTATTAACAAATTTATCAGCCTTTCATGTGCTATGTACTTAGAAAAAGAGAATATTTTTTTCTTAGAAATGTCTTTTAAGGAATTGAGTGTTTTGTTTATGACTGTATCTTTTACATAAAGCCATACCTAATTAGTGGTTTTCATGCGACCAGTCCTCATGCTGTTTTAAGGCTGATACTCATTCCTCTGTATGTTGGATACCTTTCTCTTCTCCTTCTCCTTCTCCTCTCCTCTGCTCTTCCTTTTTTCCTTTTTCCTCAGAATTTGCCCGCTTGTTTGTTGATGATTTTTAAGTCAACAGTGTAAGTCTAAATGTCAGTAAAAATAATTTGAAAAATATTTTTACAGAAAGATATATAGAATATGTGTGTAATGCTAACATTTCACATTTTAATGGGCACAGACTCAGAAATAATATTTATAGTACATATTTGTCCTGCAGTGAGCTCCTGAAGCATCACCTTTTGTACCAAGTGCCACAGCTTCTTAAGACTACTTACACGCATGTAAAATCAAATTTTGACACTTAAACACTTTTGGAGACTTGAAACGAAATGCTAGTAAAATACTTGCTGAATATAGCAAATTATTGTGAAGCAGCATGTGACACATAATATCAGTCAGTGTTACGGTAAGTGAAAATATTTCAGTCCAGATCTTGGCCAGCCATTGAGCATTGCAGGAGAGACAGGCTTCAGCAACTGGACAGTATTGATCTCAGGTAGAAAAATCTTCTTTGTTATATTGCCAGTCTGGCTGCTGTTTCTCTATTCCCAGGGCAGGGCAGGCTAGGGGGACATGGAAAATAGGATTTTATGGTTACTTTATGTTGCAAATGCTGGATATTAGAGTCCAAAAAGGCTACTCCGAACAGCATAAGTCAGGGCAGACTCATAGCTGCTCTCACCTTGTTCCAGGGAACAAAACCAGCCCTAGGCCTGAATGACAGAAAAGTGCTGGGAAGGTTCATATGTGCCCTCACCTCTTTGCTGCTGACTATGCGAAGGTGCAGCTGTTACAACAAGTGGAGGAAGTGAGTTTTACCATTTCTAGAACAGCAAAGAGTATTACAAAACACTGCTCCTATGGATCAAAGATGATGGGGGAAATGTGTATTCTTTTCTACTGTGATTTGATGGAAAGTACATGACTGTGTCATTACAGCATGTAATGCTCTCCTAGACAYGCAGCAGCTGTTTTGGAAATGTTCAGCACAAGTTCCCCGTGTATACAACAGGTTTATGCCTTTTTGTCTTCCCCAACATCTTCTGCTCCTCATTCTCCTCCTTTCTCTCGCATCACAGCATGTAGTGCCCATTGCTGCTTCACAGGAGTGCACAGCGCCTAGCTCCCTGCTAGGTGGTGTCACTCACTGGTGTCCCCACAGGAGAACTTCCGTCCACTAGAAGTGMCATATGCAGATGGCCTGCCACTGTGACACCAAGGAGGAGCCCGATGTATCCCAAATTTGGATGGTGACACCTTGGGAATTTAAATAGAGCACCTTGGATGGAAAGTAAAGCAGCACTCAAAGAAAGAGTGAGGTAAAGAGGTAAAAAGAGTAAAGTAAAGAAGCACTCAAAGAACGAAAAGTAAAGAAACATTCACTTCAAGAACACATCGGGGAGTATTTTACAAATTACCCTTTGAAAGTTACAGGGAAACAATGTTCGTTAATGCTCTCCAAGCAATCTGTACATGCGCCTGTAATCCTTTCTCCATGTGTATTATCATGAAGCACAACATTGGTTTCCTTTGATTCTAAATGTGATGTATCCTTTTAACTCCAAATCACTTATTTTCTCTGTTATATATTTCAGGTTCTTTACAACAGCTCCTGTAAACGTCAGCATGGCTCCATATGTAATTTCTCTTCATTCATAGCTGTTGTTAACGTAACATTACTCAAGAAAAGCATATACCCCATCTCTCCAGGCCCTCCACCCCAATTTCTCTCCAGATATTGGAGGTGTATTATGACTTTTATTCCTATTTGGCAGTTTAAGGGAAAGGTATGTTTATAATTTTGACAATGTATGTGCTTATGTTTAAAATACGTTTTCTGTCTCAAAGTAGGAAGGCAAATAACCATTATCAGTCACTACTTATTAAATAAAATTGTAGCTAGTAAACAGCCAACTTTAGCCATTTTTAAGTCCATCCATGCAGTTAGTATGGCATTCTCATCTAGAAGACATTTACCTTTAAGAAAAAAATACAAAAAAAAAAAGGATATATGGAAAGGGGAGAGGGGGAGAGAATGATTCATAGGAAGAGTCATGGCTCCTGTGGAGCTATTCTTTGTTTCACAGCACCATCTGAGCTGTAATCCTGTCTGTTTAAAAAACAGTGTAAAAGGATCTGTTATTTCACTGCTCATTTACATGGYAACAACATGTTGTGATCCCAAACTGCTGAAGACAGAAAATACTGTAGTCCATGCTCCTAATTTGACCCCTTTCTTTTTGAAAAAACATGTTACTGTAAACATAAACTACAGCTAATAGGGCTCAAAAAAACCGTTCTTTATCACTGTTTTGATAAATATCAACATGTCTTGGCTGTGAGACTTGCCCTCACTTGACGATCTCTGGCTTTCTTAATGCTTGCTCTCGCCAAGCTGACGTACCTGGCTAGCTGATTCAGGGTGTACATAACAGAGCTGCGTAGATGTATTTGTGTCACAGTGTCTGCACTGGCTTGGAGCTCTTCTTGCCATTAGGACTCCTGGGGGAACATGGTTCTTTGCTACAAAAATTTGACTTTCTCCATGAGTCTTTTCTCTGCAGCACATAGAATAATTGCCATGAAATGTTAGAAGAGCATCAGTGCTCAGGTGATGGTACTTCCAAACATCCTTTCTCAGTGTGGAGTAGACTGATCATCAGCTGAAGAGAAAATGATACTAGGCTCTACCCTTGCCAACCTGGGTTGAAAGCACCRTTGAACACAGGTGAGAGCTTGATCAGATAGATGGGAGGAACGAGGAGTGTAGGAACCAGGGTTAACTCTGCAGCTAAGGCTGTGTCTATACCACTAGTCTAGTTTTACTCCCCRAACACAGTCCCCCTATCATCCATGTTGCATACATAATAGTTCACACCCAGTTCTCTGCTACAGTCAGTTGTTTTCCTGTGAAGAGAGAGCTGAGCACAGTTGATGGGGTAGTCTGCTGCCAGATACACAATCAATAAACATTTGCGTGTGGGCTGCACCAAGCTTGGTTCACTCTGCCTTGGATCATCCTGTAAAACTCTCCCAGACGTCCTTGCACAGCCTGGTATCCACATGTTGTCATGCTGCTTCTCATGTCACACAACACACACTGTCAGTGTAATGCTAGGACATTCCTCTCCAGCAGACTCTGACCCAGCACCTGATGACTTCCAGCACTTTGCACTGAAAATCTACAAAAACGGACAAAGTTCTGGGAACAGTGATGTCTCAGAGCCACAGGAGTCCCACAGGGGTCCTGGCAGACAGCTGGGCTAGGCTATTCCAGGCAGGGTTATCCAAGGGCCTAGGGCACACCAGCCAGTTCTGCATCACCCAATGGCCTGAGATCTCTCCCCAGAGCACTCCCAAGATAGCAAGGATGTAGYGTAAAATGTACTCTCTGTGTGTCTATCTATTTTGCTTCATCTTTCTAATGGAAAATAAATACAGCTGTCAGAAAACCAACAACAAAGACATCCTTGAAGAAGAGAATTCATACATCCTCCCACAGGAACACAAAGGGTAAGATCCTACTGTGGAGCACTGCAATTGCAGGTACCTGGCATGAAAAAAGAGACCCAAACCCACCCAGTTAGGTGCCATAGGCATAGGATTCATAGGATTCCTATGAATTCAGCGGAGGGAATAAAGCTGATCTCTAAAGCCTACATACTGATGAGGGAGCTACCCAGAGCTGCAGTAGAAGCAGAGGTCTGTCTGAGCTACCACCCACATCTGCAAGTGGAAGGCCCCAGCTCTGCACTGCACATTAGCCACCTCGCTCTGCTCTGGTACCAGAGTGCAGAGCTGATTTTGGAGAACTGGCACCCAACAGACAATGAGGAAGCCTCCTGCTCACACCATATCAGACAAAAAATGAAACAACATAGATTCAAACAACATTCACTCTGAAACACAGGTGAAGGCTTTCTCTCTCCTGTTTCTACAGTACTCACAGCACTCTCACTGGGATCAGGAGACCCTGACAAGGTTTGAACCCAGAGCACCCATATCTCAAGGTAGTGCCCTAATTTTAGATCCTGAGGTCACCTCAGTGGGTGTCTTCTTCATCTGTCTTCCTGATGCTGGGAGAGGAGTGCAACTACATGGGTCCAGCAGGCAGGAGGGCAAGAGGGTGAAGGAGTTCAGCTTAATGATTAGGGTCTCATCAGGAAGTAGAAAGTTCTTGCCAATAGTTTTGGTTTTGTTTTTGAGAGAGAGAGAGAGAGAGAGAATTCCTCTTGGGGACTCAGGTTAAATTTAAGTCTCTCTGTATTCATTCACAACACAAAGTAGTCAAGGCAAGAGATTAAGCACCAAAATTACCATTCTGGTTGTTTCTGAGAATGTTTGGAAGCTAACTTTGGGCACCTAAGAAACTCAGGCTGATCAGTGAGGCATCTAGTGTTTTAGAGAGCTACATAAGGGTAGAGAATAAAATACTTTGTACACCTCAGGATTCTCTCTAACACATTAGGTGCAGCCACTAGAGACCAGTGCTGTGATCAGTTCTTTAAACTCTGATTGTCTCATAGTCTAAAACAAAGATATTCCTTGGCATTACTTGGTGACTTCAAGAACTTCATCCAGTATTGCATTCAAACCAGTACTTGTGCTGTATTAACACAGTATTTAAGATGTTATTACAGAACAGCTGCCATTGTAATATATGCTCTGAAAGCTGGTAATGGACCTTAGATGAGTAAAGGAACAGTGACTGTATCCAAATGAAGTAGCAGCTGCTTATCTTAATATATGACAATCGTATGTCAAGTATTTTTGACTTGTGCTAATTGAATATATTTAAGAAATTTATTTTTTATTTTTCACTGAAATCTTTTTGAAGTGGAATTCTATGATACCACTTGTATTAGCATTATACTGTAGTTTCCAATCTTCRTTACTGTATAAAGAGAGAGGTTTCTTATTCATGAATCTTGTACTGGAAAAGATGCTTTGCAGTTTTTTCTGTTTCAGATAAGGTGTTGACAAGTCTATACAAATACAGAAGGGAAGATAAATGCGCTCTGTATCAAGGTCAAACTAAGTGGTATCATCGTTTCAAATGTGTTGACAATTTTGAACATGTTTTATAATAGTTCCAAGAAGTTTTCCTAAATGTGTAGCTCCTACTAATAATGTGCTGTGAGCTACTCACCTACAACAATGCCAAAGACCCTATGATGACCTAGAAAGAATATAAATCTTTCTTATATAACCATGAGTCAAATTTTGCACCTATGTAGRCCTTTGGATGTTAATGGAGTTTCACAAGCTGTAATGTAGAAGATGATTAGATCTAGACATATTTACAAGACACTGTATCAGAAAAAATATAGTCACTAACATGAGCCTGTTGGCTCACACATACCCTTGAAACTTTGAAGTTACACAACTCTGAAAACTAGGCTACTGAGCAGAAATTGGAAACATAATGGGAAGACTCCAGGAGCCAATGAGTAACCCCACTGAGTAAATTAGAAATTGTATCTCTGTCTAAACTCACATTAAAAATATTTGGATTAATTTTAAAGCAGATCTCTCCTTTTCTGTTCATTTTTCACAAACACTCATGCAAGCAAAACATTCTTCATTTTTCATGTATATAATTCATTTCAGACTCATGGACAAGGTTTTTCTTTCATGTCAGATGGTGAGGTTGCTTATTCTCTCATTGTTTCCCAGAAACAGTTTCACCATGAGGCCTAGCCTGCTGGGCCAAAGAAGTACTCTGTTCATCTTTAAACCACAGAGGTCTAGGGAAAAACATGTTTTCCTCTCTCTTATCACATGTTATTTAAAGTCCCCTCTAAACTCATAAATAAATTATAAAATGAAACCACTTTTCATCTGCCTTCCAGAATGCTCACCAGCTTGCAAGTGAATGTAATTTTGGATACCAAGTGCAGCCTCTGAAGAAGACAGTCCCAYGGTGTTGACTGCTAGACTTGGGCTGGACTCTGTGCACCCTTTTCAGGGTCGGGCTAGCACCGACACTTCCATTCTTGAGGGCTCTGCACAGAGTCCATATCCCTATGCTCCTTTGACTAAATGATGCTGAGTTATCACCATTAAAATGTACCACAAGCTTATATTTTAATGAAGGCCATCACTTGTAAATCTTCTTTCTTGGATGTATTTGAGGATCTATTGCTATTAGTAGCTCATGAGCCATTCCCTGCTGTTGTTTCTCTACATGCCCTGATTCTGAAGACTGTGACCTGAAATCTGTCCCTGTCCCATCTTCACAGAGGGAACAAACATTATTCTTGCTCCTTCAGAAAAAGACGCATTACTTTTATCTTCTATACATAAGCACTTTTCCCCCAATTACATTGAATTTGTCTCCATCAGCATCCTGTAATAGCACAACAGCTCATACAGTATCTCCGCTACTTAAAGAAACTTCCTGGTCTCCCTGACTGCTGTCTTTCCTGAGCCAAGCTCACCTAGTTCCTCTCATTTCTGAGCAGCAGAGAAAGAGAAAGCTGTGCTGATGGTACYCATGAGAGGACCACAAACTGATCACAGATCCTGTCACTGTGGCCTTTTGTATTTGATGCTTTTTCTTATTCAGTTGTAAATACCACAGCAGAGTAATAGCCTTGTGGAGTTACTGTTCATGGTCTCAGCTGGAACCATGATGTGCAGGCTATTGCAGGGACCTAGCTGTGCCTTTCCCAGCTCAGAATATGTAGAGGCACTCGCACCAGATGGCAAATGCTTATGGCAAAGTCAACAGTGCAGCCAGCACCAGGCTCCTAAGAGAACTAGGCATGGACCCTTCTCCCTTCTTATCCTTACCTAGGGTGACTTTTGCTGTGGTCACCTCACCAATATTTCCTTCTTTCTTTCCTGGCCTGGGATTCCAAGCCACTGTCCTTATTGCTTGATCATAAATTGGAGACTGAGTGCAATTGAATTCAGTTTGTGAATATATTAATATACGGTTTTAGTTTGGAAGGAACTGCAGTGAGGAACAACACAGTGGAGCAAGGATCCTACCRAGCATGAATCAAAGCCTTGGTAGCTCTGCATTTAAGCAAAACTGACAAAACTGTGTGGGCATCATTTTCATAATGAAGAATTCCCTCAGAACCCCTGCCAAGAGGCCTGACAAGCAAACGAACAAAGATCTGGCCATGCCTTTCAGAGGGAGAATTTACATACACGTGTCACATGCAATTACTTGTATTACTAGATGTCATAGTCATGTATTAGCCTTAACATTTATTAATATTTTTCATTATTAAAAAATGTGAAAGGTATGCCATAAAAGGCTTACAGATCTAAAAGATGTGCTCCCTCCCTAGACTGGCATAAAATCTGAACCTGATGGGAAGCAAACAATGTGCTGAGAAATCAAAGCAGACAGGAAAAGGGGTAGGAGGGGGGAAAGGAGAATTAGGACCATGGATCTAATAAGAAAATCATACGGTGAGTCCTATCAATGAGACATTGGCTGCTTTATCAACCATTTCTCCTTATCTGCTTCTCTTAAAAGAGAGGAGAATTAGGAAATGACACAGTGTGGAGTACTTAGAACATTTGGGAGAGAATATTGCTGGTGTAAAGGTTGGTCTGGGAGCCTGAATGCAGGTATTCACAAAAAAAGGAAGATAAAATGGATATTGGAACTGCTATCTGTTGGGAAACAGAGAAGGAAGGAGAGAACAGGGACACAAAGGGTGGAAGCAGACATGGCCATTGGCAAGTTTTATATTCTGACAGTTCCTGAGGTTATAACATCTGGTTTTGTTCTTGTTGGCCATATCTCAGCCATCTTCACAGGATAATAAATTTTGATGAAAAAACGTTATGTCACAATCATTCTGACCAACCTTAGTGGGGAGGCTGGAGAAAAGGCAAGAGCTGAGCAATGCAGATCCTTGAAGGCACAGGGAGAAAAGTGTTAATGTCATTGGCAGCACATCATGGGGTGAGATGCATGGACTGAAGAATGATTCAATGAGAGAGGTGCTTTGAAAAACACAAAATATGTAAGTACTAGAATAATGGTACATAATAAAAGAAAAGAAAACAGCATAGAATGGAATATAATACTGCCTTTTTGGAAAGAGTTTCAGAAAGTCTTATTTTAGTCTCAGAAAACATAAACAACGGGGACTATGAGAAATATGGCAGTGTTTATTGAAGATCTGATTTGTTAACATGTGAATGAGATGGAGATACCAAGTCACATTTGCAGAAAGCACCAACATATGGCAGACACACAGAGACAGTTGTACAGCCCAATAAACCTGACTGATGGGATGCAATAGAGCCCCCCCTTTTTTTTTAATTTGATAGGAAAAGGTGTCATCATTCTGTCATGATTAAATATTGGGGGAACTGAAGATGATTCCCAGACTACAGTTTTAGGAAAAGCAGTGATTATGCAGGTATACTGCAATATTTGCAGTAATATTTGAAGTTCTTGCATGCATGCAAGAATAGAGGTAGTAGAAAGTGCAGAACTGTTTTGGTCATTTTCCAACTGCAAGTAGAGCAAAGAAATATTTGAGAACAAGACTTTTTGCAATACTGAAGAATGAGAATTAATATTAAATTTGCCCTAAGCTTTTGACTCCACATCATAGAACCCTAAGAACAGCACACCAGAAAAAAACTGAAATAGTTTCTGTGGCTGCTGACCTTCAAAAACAATATCTGCTCTTTTTCTGAGGGAATCAAGAGCTCAGGAATTTTGAACTTCCAATATCACATATTAAGCTTCAGTCTGGTAGGGATGTGCTTGCATAATCAACCCAAAGAAAAGGGGATCCTACTTCCCGGTGAGAAAACATAAATTAATTCATACTTTCACCCCCCTTTTTATTAGTTCCACTCACTCAGTAATGGATAAGAAACAATCTCGTGTGACTTTGGGGACTAGTTACTCTGGAAGAATGGCAGGCAATAAATAACGAAGGCACAGGTCCAAGGCGCAATAGACTGAAGTTGGCTGAAATATGTTCCCATCATGTATCTCTTGAATACTTATAAATAACAACACAGTACAAGAGACTAAACTGTTCCAATCAGTTTGCAAAAAGATAATAGCCCATCATTTGGTGAACACAGTGTTTGCCATCAACTTTTTGTCCATCTTTACTGCTGATGGGAGAGAACTCTGGCTGAGCAGACAGATGTTTCTTTCTGCTAACTTTGACAACATTTATGTCGATACTCCTTGACCAGAGGAACAAATTAAGCAATAAAACCACCTCCTTCTAAGACAGAGAGACAGAAGAGGCAGAACTGCTGAAGAACTTGAGGCACTGATTAACTCACAAGTGTTTCCTGTGCAATGCAAATCATTAATGTTCTCTGAGAGTAACAAACCAGAACTGTAACTATATAACCACAGTATCACAAATCATATATGTTGTCTACAGGATTCAAGGATATCTTTCTTCCTTCATGAATTCTTTGATCTGTGAGAAGAATTGTTTTAACTTCTTATTTATGACTCTTTGCATTTTGATTCTGTAAATTGCAAGTGAACTTAGCTGGCAGGTTCTTTGTAGCATGGGGAATGGAGAAATAAAATTAAGAAAATACCTCTCCTCAAGAACTTAAATGTGAAAAACTTTCCCGAACTAGCACAAATGCTCCTCCCTAATGTGAACTATGATCAGCCTAATGTTAAATGAACATTCACTGCATCTTTCCCCTGCCTGTTAGACAACTAATTGATGTGATGCTGATGAATAAAAGAGCTGGTATTTCAGCCATGAACTCGCTTCACTGCAGTTTACTGAAAGCCCCAAGCTGCCGCACTCATTACAGATCCCTTCACTGAACTGGCTTTATAGGCAATTTTGTGAAGGGGCAGCATCAGAGCTAGCCCACTGATTGGGACTCCATTGGCTCAGCAGGGCTCCAAGAGTTCAGGGGAGAGAGCACAGCACTGAGCTAAAAATATGTCTTTGCCTCTGTAGTGCCAGGAAGATTGCCTGTGCTAATTGGGAGGGACCTACAGATCTGGGTGGTATTTTAGGCTAATCTTGAGGCGGGACCTTTGCAGCATGTATGTGGCTCTGAATATAATCTCCTTCTGCACTGTCATTTATACCATTGCAGGCATTTACAATCAGAACCATCCTTGATTGACTCATGGCTGTTGCTGCACCCTAGGCTTGCTTTGCAGGAATGAGAGGGGGATGAAGGAAGGTGAAACGACTTTGCTGTGAATTGACTTATGAAACCATGTAGCAATTTCAGGCTGGTGCTGAAGGTGTAAAATGGGCAAAATTACTCTAGCAGGTCCAAGGCTTAGGGGGACAGCACAAGTATATACTGTCAGACGCTGACATAAAAGTAGCACCTCAGACAGGATTTGCTTAAAAACCCTCTAGTCAGTATTTATTTTTCAGTCCTGCCTTTTTTCTCCCTTTTGTCTCATTTTAATTCTCTGAACAAACAATGAAACATAGCCCTAGTCTCAGCACTCCTCTAGCTTACCTTTAGAGCACAAAATCCCCATGTGTTCAAAAAAACAGGGTAGTAAGGGGAATCTGTGCTTCTGCTTATCCTGCCTGGACTTGGTAAGGCAGAAGGAAATGCAGGAGAAAGAAAAAACAGAGTGTAAAGGAGAAAGAAGAAACAGTGAGAGAATGAAAGCATGAATAAAAACAATAGAAGCAGAAGTAAATAAGCTATCTGACAGAAAAGGCTAGAAGAAAAACCTTATCATGGGAAATTGAGCATTTTTGCTTTAAATAACACACTGAACTATGGCTTATTGGTATTTTTTACAAATACATAGTTYTACAAGGATTTTGCTTGCTTTGTTGATAGGACATATTTCAGCAAAGTGGGGAAAAGTAGAATATTTCACTCTTCCGAATTTTATTTTTTCTTCGAGCAATTTTTCTTAGAGGAACTCCACAAAGTACCAGTGTGATTGGATGAAAAAATGCCAAATGTGCATTGCATGAAATATCTGTGTCATAGACCAGTCTAGCAACTGTAAATTACTGGCTGAAATAGCTAAAACAATTTGTGTAAGCTTCTTCACGTGGCACATTTTTATGAGGCAGTTGCAATGCAGATCTTATAGCAGGTATGTATTATAGCAGCATAAAAGTTCAAACAAAACAATTATTGTGATAAAGTTTAAAATATTACTTTTTCCCACAAGCAAATGCTTTACAAACTTTACTGGCATCATTGCTTCACAAAGAATCAATCCTCTGGTGATGTTTAGGCAGTGACCTTAACATTGTACACAAACAATAGGCAGTGTTCCAGGAGCAAAATGAAGACTGGTCTCCTCAGTTAAAGCAACACAGAAAATTTTAGGATGTTAAACTACATTTACAAATAAATAAAAGAAGGAGTATTCTAAGTTATCTAAAACTGTGCTTCGTGTCAGGCTTCTAAATCTGTATTTAGACACCTAAATAAGTAGGCTGATGCTTATAAGTGCTGAGGACACAAATATCTTTTATTTTCCCATTAAGTCCCATTAAAGCTCTAACCCTGAAGATACCAGCTGATCGCTCATCTTTTTTTACAGCTGTTGCTGTTTAGTTGTAATGTCATTATGACTAACATAATTCTAAAAAGAACATAAGTTGCTACTTTAATTTTGCTTAGCTGCTTGAGAACACCTTGCTATAAACCTACAGGATGTTGGAGAGATTTCAGAGGAGAGTGAGTAGAATGAAAAAAGGACTGGGAAGCACTGAATTGTATTCAAAAGAGAGAGAAGATGTTCAGTATAGATAGATCATATTAAAGCCTAGGTTAAGGAATGACTGGGTCATGTAAGTACCTATATGGGGGCAGAAGGATGGTTGTAGAAGACTTCCATCTAGCAGACAAAGGAATACACACTACACTTTTCCTGGAAGTTCAAGCTAGAAAAATTCTGACTAAAAACAAGGCCCAGATGTTTAATGGTGATGACAACTAACCCCTAAAATCATCTACTGAAGGCTGTGATAGATTTTTTTCATCCTTGAAAATTCTCCAATTAAAATATCTTTCTAAAGTGTACTCCAATTTAAGCACAGCTTTTTGATTTGAAAGAAGAATTAAGATCAAAGGCATTCATAGACCTAACATCTGCTACATCAACAAAATGTAATATATCATATAGCAGTGGGCCTATCATTCTGTGTTACTTCTCAGCTAATTCTATCCTGAGAGTCACTGACAATAGTTTATCCAAGGTTTTAGCACAAAACCTTCACTGATGCAAAACAACAACGGAGAATTGAAGATATTTCCAGATTTGAGATCTGTGTTGGTCRGTAGAAAAGAATACAGTTGACTTTGATGGGATTTAGAACAGGGTGTTATTTAGGATCTGAGAAAAAAGAAGCAATTTTGGTTTCTGGCCTTGTGTGCAAGGCTTAGTGAATTGGCTACTTCACAAGAAAACTGTGATCTTCTAGTGATGAAAGAGAGAATATTTCTAATTACCATGGTCATTATTGTGTCTGGTAAATGTTCTATGATCTGGCTGGTGTAAACTTGGAGATAAACTCAACCATGATTTCAGCAGAACAGCTCCAGCCCTATCATCAAGGCTGTTTGGGCTAGGGATTACTTTGTGGAAAACAATTTCTGGATTGAGTGTACAAAGCAAGTCRTAGAGTTTGTCTTAAAATGTCAAAAATAATGCTTGATATGAAAATCTTTTCATCATTCTTTACCTAGTGAAGCAATGACAGTGGAAATTTTTCTGCTTCCCTGGTCACATAAGGAGATCCACCAACTTCAAAACGTTGAATATTTTCGTACTTTTGATAGAATTTGATTCTGAACTCTGGGTTATTAATAACTAATATTTATAGACTCTAGCTTCTGTGATCTGTAAAAATATCTAATCAAGATATGAAATTAAGGAAAAAAAAACAATTGTATATTTAAAAGTGAGGTCTCACAAGTCAAGCTTCCACTGAAACTACAAGCTCTCATTTTACAGACTTAAACTCAGAATTTTTTAGATTTCACAGGGTCAGCTTTTTCCACTACAGGGACACAAGCTATATTCATATAGTGAATAACCTGATAAATTCTCCTTAAACTTAAAGTCATGCTAAAGCGAGATCTGGACAATAAATTCGAAGGATGCCTACCATAGAAAATAGCATCTTGAATCTATTGCATGTACATAAAGATTGCTTTTTAAAACCAATTCATTGTCTGCTTATGGGCTYTTGGTTGAATCTGGATACTAGAGGCATCTTTGAACAATATTCCCTGTAATAATAAAAATGTATAAAACCCAGTATCTGTTTTGTCATCAGGTCCTGCATTTTTCACCCACTTGAAACTCCCACTGAGTATGGAATGCCCAAGAAATACAGGAAGGAGCCATAAATATTAAGTGATTATATAACGGTGAGTGAGCTGCAGTTCATTTGCACTGGTGAAGGAAAGATCTGCACATTAAGTTCCCACTCCAGTAAGTTATGGGTCATTTGCTCATTAGAGAAGTGACTAATCCAGTAGTGAAGAGGATGTCTAGTGAAAATAAATTGCATTATACTACTGACTGCTATGATGGATTCTTTATATGCTCTTTGTGTTATCATTCAGAGAACCCCCTTTAACCAACCCTTGGTGTTTCAGCCATGTTATAAGGAATTTTATCAGAGCTAACAGGAGTCTTCGTAAGGAAAGAAACAATAGAACAAGCAGGAAATAAATAATAAATAGATAACCAGGAAACAGCACTAACACAATGAATGTTCAGTCATCAGTTTAAACTGTCACATTTGTCCTGAGATGATCAGAACCACCACAGTGAAGCAGCAACAGCAAAGTTTACAATAAATTCAGGTTTATGTATTTGGAGGGCCACTTCAGGAAAGTCAAGGAAATAAATAGGAAAAATGGAGGTAAACTTCATATTGAAAGCAAGTGAGTAGGAAAACATCTCTAATCATTTAAATTCCTGAAAATTTTCAAGGTATTTATAGCTTAAAAGAAGCATCATTCACTTGCCCACTATTTGTAATGACCTAACAATAATATCATAATCTACATGGGTCACTTAATTATGATAGGGTTTCTTTCCACGCATATTGTCTTCTTAGACATGTTTTAATGAGGCAAGTCTGCTCTGCCTTTTCAGTTCATGTACGTGGCACAAGATAGTTTCAACATATGGAAATATTGTTCTGCCTCTGTCTGAGCACTGATAAAATTTTACTGATTATAGATTCTTTAACCAGAATATACTGATTCTGAATATTCAGATGGAGAATATTTATGGAGATACTGAAATCTGTGAAAACTAAAGCCATTTGCAACAAGATTTTGTTATAAATCAAACTGTGCAGTGCATACAATGTGAAATAAAGGGACAGGTAGATTAACACCAGCTTTGTTACCTATTAATGCTTACCAACAAATAAAGATTTTGCTTTACACTTGCAGCATTCTGACTGTTCCTTCCAGTTTGATTTCTCTTTTATACCTCTTTTGCTGGAGATGCTTAAAGCAATTCTACCAGTTCCTGAGTAAAACAACATCTAGCAGTAAGCAGCAAAGTTCTGTTTGCTTTGCTTTATAGCTTTCAGAGTTAAAGCTATGTTTAACTGGAGCTAATCTGAGTCATCACAAAAAACAAACACTTTTTTTCCCATACACATCACCATACAAAGCAGAGAACGATTTGAGTTTTTAATTGTGGTTGTTTATGACCCTCTTTGGTAAGACTTGCTGAATTTCTAATTATGTGCTTAACAACTGGAACAAGCTCCATATATTTCTGCATAAAAAGTCTCCCTTGATCGTTCTCTTACAAGTTCCATAGCAGCCTCGATCAGCAAAGGTGTGGGATTGCTTTCTTGACATTTATTGAATAACCATTATTTAAATTATTTTGCTTGTTTCAATGAATTTGTCATACATTGTATTTTACAATAGATTCTCTTTTCACTTGTTATTTACATAAAAATTGCAATGCTCTGTTGCCTGAAATAGTGAAATGAACACATATGTGTAAAAGTAAAATGCAGTGCACCCAAAAATCAGAGGTGAACAGAAATAAACAGGAAAGTACAAATTTTTATTTTGCTATCAAACTGTATTTGTAAGAAATATTTCAAATAAAAAAAATTGCCATAAAAAAGTAACTCCAAGTGTTTCTGCTCAAGCATTTCTAATTTATTCCAAATTAATCTGATTTCACAGGAGAATAAAGACATAGAAAAAATAGCCTTTCTCATCTTAGTGGCAGTGGAGTAAAAGGCCTTGATCCAAAGCCCACTTGAAGTCRTTACAGTGACATCACTTAGCCTTGAATCACGGCTTGAGCAAAGGATATACTGAATTTTAAACAGATGTAAGTGAGACCAGAATCTAACTCAGTATACAGATACTGTATAAATTGTGCTGAAATTTGTTTCTCTGTTTTAGCAGGATCAGTGAATAGTTTTACCACTGTGTTTGCATATCTGTAAACCAATGAGCTTTCTTTCTGAAGAAATCTGAGGAGCTGAGAATTTTGTCCTAAGAAATATTTTCTATCACTTTTTTTGTCAAAAACATCTTTCAATTTGGAAAAAAAATGCCCCARATATGTTTTTTTATTATTATTATTTGTGGTAGTTTGGAAATGGCAGAGAATTCTACCCTGGAAAACAAAGCAGGTAAAATATAATGCTATAGGAGCAAATAAAATGAAAATACCTGAAGGTTTGCTTTTTCATGATAYAGACATTACACAATAACTGACAGTAATTTAAATTTCATCATTATCTTGCATTTGTAGGGGTTCTTCAAAAGTTTAGTTGATAGTCAATTTAAGATTGATGACTTAGATCACAATACAGTAATTAGAATTAAAGTAAAAACTGAAAGAAAATGAATCAAGCAATAAAATACATTATATAGTGTTTTTTCTACCGGCAGCTCCACTGATAATCTTACACTATATGCATTATCATGGAAGAAAAATGCTTTGATTATACATCTCTCTTATAAAACTATCTTTGAAATAAGGTAGCAATGCTTTAGGTACTAGCTTTCACTGAAACTATTATATATTTTTTATTGCACTCCAGCACTGTAGCAGTGAAAAGAGCAAAGGTCTCAAAGACTGCAGCATGGTTCATAGTAGCATTCTAGTGCTTCAAAGGAGTGTGGTTTGTTATGTACCACTTGCTTAAAATAAATGTCTTACAGTAAAATAATGATTTGAAAGACCAGAACAAATCCTGAGGAAACAGAGTTAACACAAACATTTAAAAGTAATTCTGTTCCTTATCTGGACACAAGATGAAATGAAGTACACAAGGAAGAAAAGATGAGACAGTATTTCAGTGGAAGGAGTGATCTTGTCCATTCTTGGCATCACTGCTCTCCTGTAATTTTTAATTTCATAACTGGTATTTCTGATTATTTTTCATGAGAGCAAATTGTTATCCCTTCTGCATAATTTTAAACTGAACCTGGAAGAAAAATAAGACAAAACAAAAAACAAACCCTGTGTGCTTCATTTGCTGAATATACGGTTTTCTTCCCCCCGTGTGTGCATGTGCCAGATGGCACTACACTGTGTTGGATGATAATAAACATGAGAAATACAGTCAGTGCATGAGCAGAGATAACTGTGGCTGAATATACCAGGGCCGGGGCTGGTAGGGGGAAGGGGCAGAAGTTCCAGCTGTGAGAGAAAAACGAAGTTCACTTCCTCAAGGGAGGAGTAGCTGTTGTTTCCAATTAGCTTGTGTTGGCAGGGGGACATGGGGGAGCCAAGGAGAAAGGTGAAGCAGGGTTTGAACACCATGGCTGTGGGACCATGACTGCTAACCCAGCATTCTGACTGAGGGAGAGGAGTCCTTCAAATGCAGGGGCAGATCTGGGGCAGTCATGGTCCCAGCCCAGCCAACTTGTGACAGGAACTGGTCAGGGTGGTGGAGGAACAGCAGGCCTGGGGGCTGTGGGGGTGGTCAAACCACTGCAGGATCTCCATTCCCAGGACATGAGGTGGCGCGGGATGCTTGGAAGGACTGACCTCCGGCTGAACATGGGTTAGGAAGAGGGCAGCTGGGGGAGAGGGTATTGTTTGGGTCAAGGGCCTGCAGGTGGTGGGGAGGGCCTGGGGGGTGCCTGTCTCCCTGCCATCACCTGGGACTTAGGAGCCATCAGCCATCCTGCCACCAAACAGATGCAGTGGTGCCCAGCAAAGGGGCAAGTAGTGGTCTCCCCAGCTAGCCACTGCATCCTCCTTCTCCACCAACTCTTTCTGGTGTCCACTAGCAGAGGTCCAGATGGGGATGCACTCGTCTACAGGAACAGGGCATTTAGTCCCTGGCCATGTGCATTCCAGTTGTCCTCTGTGTAGACACTGGCTCCACAACACTGCTTTTCCTCTGGGTTTCTACATCCAGATTAGCAAGTGAGGGGTCTCAAGGGTAGTTCAAGCATGCCCTGGACCTCTTAAGAAATGGATTTGGGGGGGGRACAATTAGTGTTATGGGGAAAGTGTTAAGGTGGTGAATTGATAGGGGAAAGAGCCTTGTGAACATCTACTAACAATACCCCAGAGGGGAAGAGTTTAAAATGGTCTGAGTTTCCATCCGCACTCATTCGGCCAAGAAGCTGACCTAGTAGGAAACACTGGTTTTCTTTTAACCCAGAACTTGTCCTCAGAGAACTAAAGATGGGTTGCAGGTTCTGTCTTTGGCTAGGGGAAAGAAACTTCCAACCAGAAGATCAAGTGGCACACATGCAGTAACTTAAATACCACATTCACTTCAACATTTCTTTATTTTTTAATTTTTGTTTCTTGTTCTCATCTTTTTCTTCTTACAAACATGTTTTATTCTGAAAGGAGCAAACTTAAATTTAGGAAGCTAATCAAATTGTAGTGGATAATTATTAAGTTTTAAGTAATTCCATCTTTTGCTTCATT
Organism: Apteryx rowi; assembly: GCF_003343035.1. Classification (NCBI taxonomy): domain Eukaryota; kingdom Metazoa; phylum Chordata; class Aves; order Apterygiformes; family Apterygidae; genus Apteryx; species Apteryx rowi. The sequence goes on along the minus strand of NW_020449052.1, from coordinate 1,144,278 downwards.
TGTAATTTACTTGACGTTATTACAGAATACATTACCCCATCAAAAATGGAAGAGCTAGTTTAAGGAACAGGAAAAAAATGAATTATTCTTGGCCCTGAAAAGAATGTAATTAAGAGTTTCTTAGCTTTGTTCTCTTAGCCCGATGAAACTTTGTTCTCTGTTCCTGCGTGAACACTAAACACAGTCCACGCTCAAGTGTGACCGCTAAAACGTGTGACTGCTCCATCTATGAGCTAGTCAGTGTGTGAGTCTGACTATGGCATCATCCATCTCTGTAGGCTCGTTGTAGTAGGGTTGTTGTTGGAGAAGAAGCTCTTGATCCACTAATTCCTGAGAGATAACAGATAGCGAAGAGGTGAAGGTAACCCCCAACGTTTAAAGATACTGGTCACACAGACCTTTGCTCCTTGAGTGAAAGCTCCTGACATGAGGGTGGAAGAGAGGGGAGTTTCCTCTGCTCACCACATGGTGATCACAAATGTCACCTACAGACAAAAGAAAATGAAAAGAACGGTAAGTGAAACATGGGCAATGATTTAGTCGCTTTAAAATGCACATTAATCATTATACAGCTCTCAGCTTTACTGCAGTGAAAGTTATGTTCTCATGTCGAATTTAACTTTGGTACCAATGCTGAGTAGCGGAGCTCTGCAGCGGGGCTTTGGTGAATATTTAGGAGTGTCAACTACATGAGTGTATTAAGAAATCGGTATTCAAAAAAACTCTTAACGGCCCCATAAAAATATCGTTTTGCTGCTGCGTTAATCACTCGCAAAGACACTGCCTGACTCTTTTAAAGCCCTATGTATCTGAAGTTTTGGAAGCAATTGTGAATAAATACTTCATTGCCTGCTCACAGGAACGTTTTCTCGGAGCTAGCTCATTAAATTGCCTGAAAGCGACCCGACCTAAAATAAGTTAAATACGACTTAAAACACCACCTAGTTCGACTAGAAAGACAACCAAAAAAAAAGGGAGGGGGGCGGAATCCGTTCACCAAAAGGTTGCAAAAGACATTTAACATCACTCTACCACAGTTATTATGAGTGTAAGAAAAAGGACTCAGGGATCTTATCGGACAATGCGGCTCAAATCCCAGTCCCCAGTTGTTGTGTGGGTCCCCCCCTCCCTTTTTTTTCGGTGACTCCGAAAGATGTCACGGAGAAGTGAAATCTTTGCGGAGGGCTGCTCACGTATTCAGATTGTATAGTTTTCAAAATGTGATGTTTTGCAATGATGACATTAGAGTAGCAACCAAGGGTCCGAGACAGCAACGCCTGCTGCAGCTGGGCTCCGCTTTGAAATTCCCAAGACAATGGGGGCCTGTGTTCTCCATCGCTTCGCCTTTCCATTCCATTTGCATAGTCTGTTCTGCCTGATTGACCAGCTTGGGCTGTCCAAGGGACCAGCATTGTTCACAGATCACTTCAAGATGGCACAGATGACAAGATTCAGGTGAGAGATGAAGTGGGATGATTCTCAAATGCCGTAAGAAAAAGCTACCCTGGGAACTTTTAGCGCAAGAGAAACAAACGATCCGAGACTTTAAGCAGGCTTTTTTTTTTTTTTTTTTTTTTTTGTAAAAGACCTGATCGTATGTGGAAATATTCCGTGCTGACACATAAACATATAACAGGAAGTTTGTGGATTTGGTTTGGTGTTTTTTGCTTGTTTTGGATTTTGAGGTTTATTTCTTTCTATCCCAGTCCTTCCCTTCCCCTGGCAAAGATGGGAGCTCTGCCATTGGAAATCTCTGCATATCAAAGTTTGCTTATTAAAATCATAAGAGGGCAATAAATAAAGCACATCACAGAGACGAGTTTTGAAATTCTTTGGTGCCTGCTCTGTAACTAAGTGCCAGGATTAATTAGTTAATGTTCATAAAGCGCTTTGAACGTGGAAAACTCTCCTATAAATGCAAACCGCGAGGACGGTTATTAGCAAGCACCGCACAACACAGGCGGGACTGCGGTATTTTCCAGCGTGGGAGCCGGTCTGGGAGCGGTTATCTCAGAGAGTTAGGAAAGAGAGGCTGAAGCAAACCTCATTTTCCCGAAGAAGTTGAAAAATCTCTGCTGTCCCAAGTTCCCCTATGAAATGTCATGGTTTGGGCTCCCCCCTTCCCAGGTGCTCGAGTAAACACACACACGGCAGCGCCCCTAAAATGAATTTCATTTGACACCGATGTTTTGACTTCATCTCAAAAAGACAAAATCTTTGTCATACAAGTATGTTTTCCCTGGAGGGGTTTCCAGCACAATTTGCTATAATTTCTTTACACCTAACAGAACCGATGGGATCTGAGCAGTGAAACATTCCCACAGTAGTTTCTCTCTCTCACACTCTCCGTTACCCTGCTGGGGTTCAGATTACTCTCTAGTATAAATATTGCCAATAATTGTGCTAATATGGTGATTCTCAGAAGGAAGCAGAACTCTCTCCTCCACCTATAACAGACCCAAAGACAGGCAACTTCTGCTTAATCTTTCAGTGTATTCTCTCCTAGCTGCTTTCCTTTCTCCTGCAGCGACTAATATACTCGATTACTTGATTTACAAGAACTGCCAACAAGGTCCCGGGGGCTGCTAAATCCGACCCCCAGACACTGGACAGAGTGTAAGGTGTGTCTGAGTGCATCTGGGAGACCGAAGGAAAGATGCACTGAATCTTTCCCACACCGTATCGACTCTTCAAAATTATCTAAAAGTTCAGGCCCTTCTCATCTGTTCCATACACACCCCCTTTCATCTTTTGCTTCAGTCACAGATTTTTTTCCCCCCATTGAAGGAGGTTAAAAGCTGCTGAGGAAACTTAAGTGGCTCTGGAGTTTGTTTAATTTCCCTCCAGTGTTTACTGATAATTCGAGAGACGCTTATCTCGGGGAATATAACGATTAATACAACCGCAGGTTTCCAGATAAGTGATTGTGATGGAGATTGTTGGCGAGAAAATAGACAATTATCCGCTGTTAGCTTTACATAAAGATCGCATTAACTTGAATTAGTTATCAGACAAAAGAACATCAGAAGGCTGCACCTTTCTGCCAAGGCAACCGCTTGCAGGCGGTGTGCTCCGCACAAGCAAAGGCACCGCTGCCTCGCTAACGTCTCGCAAACGTTAGAGGCGAGGCGGGCTGGGGGCTCCGGAGGAGGGGTGTGCGGGAAGGGCTCCCCGGCGCTGCCGCGGCGGCGACGCGCCACGCTGCTGCGGGGGCACGGCGGCTGCGGAGCGCGGGGGAGGGCGAGCCCCAGGGCTGCGAGATCGCTTTAATATCAGCTGCCCGGCCGGGCTGCCTTCATTTCCATAGGGCGAAATTAACATGGACGTGGGGCAGCCGCTAACCCGGGAGGAAACGCGCCGAAGGAAGAAACGGCGTGGCTGATCGCCAAGGAAACCTCGCTGAAAGGCAAGGGGAGAGCATGTGGCTATTAAAACCCCAACACAATAATAACATTAAAAAAAAAAAATAAAACCATAATGATAACTTGGAGGCAGCTCGCCATTTGCATATGAAACCAGCGGCCAGAAGCACGGCAGTCCCCTTGCCGCATTATGTGCTCCTCGGTCCGAGGTTCCCCCCAGACTGAAAGCCTTTTGATTATTTCTCCTCTCCGAAGGAAAGGCTGATTCCTCAGTAATTGATAGCGGGGAAGGGCCGTAATTAATTTCGCAGCAAAGTGCAGCTTCTTCTCCCGGCTGGAGGGGAAGGGACAGGAGAGAGGAAAGGGGGCGAGGGAGCGGAGGCGAAGGGAACTCCTCCCATGAACCCCAAATTAAAGGAAATCACGCCTCACGCTCTCCGGCACCGAGACCCCCCTCGACTCCTCGCCACCCCCTCGCTCCCTGGGGAGGCAGGAAGGGCAGGGACCGTGGGCTGCTTTCATGAAGTCAGAAAGCATTCACTAGACGTTTGTGTTGCAGGAGGTTTCTGTGGGAATCGGATGGCTCGCGTAATTGGGGAGGGGGAGAGAGAAGCCGGGTGCAGTGTCGACTGGTTTCTCTCTCAAATTAAAGGCAGTCTTCAAAATAGGGTGTTTGTTAGAGAACTTCAGTCAGGAGGGAACCTGCCATTTCGGATCAGTGCGTTTTCTGTGCTGGATTTCCAAACAGATCCTTAAGCACCGTGTTTATACGGGGGAGGGCGCGGGGGAGGGGGGCGGACGACCAGGGGCGCATTTCGTGTGTGTTGGGTCACTAGAAAAAAAAATGGTAAGATACTTTAAGTGTCAGACTGAAACCTAATAGATGCAGAGCTAGAAAACAGGTCGGGGGAGGAGAGCGATCGAAAGTAGGTATTTTTTTCTATGTATTAGGTAGAGGCGAAAGCAGTGCAATAAATGGGGAGGAGATGTCAGGTGAAGCGGTGCTGCTCTTTCCTGGGACGAAGAGAGCCGGGAGCTGTCCCCAGCCCCGGGACGTGCTGCTGCGGTTTCTGCGTCCCCGCTGAATGGAGCGGATAATGATCCGCGGTTCCCAAGGCAGGCTGGCTGCTGCCTGGTGAGCCTTGGATTTGTGTGGTCCAAGCCTTTCCCAGCTTGTCCCATTCTGTCACCGGGATAAGGGGCTCCCTCGGCTCGTTTGCACCTGCGTCGCTTTTGGCTCCTTCAGGAATGCGCTGAAGCTTGTAATCAGCTTTGTGAAGCCATTGAGTGCACGGCTGAGTGAAACTTCCAAAGCTCGCGGAAAACTGGCCCGCTGAATAGGAGTCAGCATGGGGCTTCTCTCCAAGCCTCTGGCCTGCCAAATTCCAGCAGAGCCCCTCACAATCAGTCCACACAAGCTTTACTGCTCTCCCCGCACTAAGAGAAGTGAGAAAAGAAAAGCTAAAATACCAGTCACCGAGGTTAGCAGTTTGTTCCCAGATTAATGGCAAACGCCTCTCCCTCATGTAACTAACCAATTCACTGGGGAGATGTGTGTATAAATGTGTGTGTGTGTGTGTGTGTGTGTGTACACACACACACATATGCATATGAATATGTGTGTTTGCCTATGCTCATAAAAAGAAAAGGAAGAAGGAAATAAGGAGAAAAGGGAACGCTGTTAACATCACTTTGCGTGATCGCATGCGTCAAAGGCTCTTGTAGCAAACAGGTAGCGGGCTGTCTTACTATCATCACAAGGTCACACTTGTCATCTCAGCATTTTCTGCGACATTACGGTTTTAAGGCTCTGGATGAAGGTGACCCTCAGCTGCAGTCGGTTTTGCATGTGGAGGTGATTGAGTACCAAAGAGGGAGAGCAAGATAAATGACCAACACCGCTACGAACCTGAGCAGACAGGTTAAAAAAAAATCAACAGCAGCCCCCCCCCCCCCCAAGTAAACTCTCTTTATGGCAAGACGTGCCAGAGGCCCAGGCGTGAAGTTTTCATACTGCGCTTCGTGCTGGTCCGTGCTCGCCAGAAGGGCTGCCCAGCTCCGAGCGCCCTGGCCGGCGGCGGGAGGGCGGCGGAGCGCCGCGCAGGGAGGTGCGCGGCGGCCGCGCTCCCCCAGCTCCGCTCCGCGGGGTCGCGGCTCCGCGCTGCGGGGGCCCCGCTGGCCCCGGGGCTGCTCCACCCGCCACCCTCTGCCCGCCTCCGCCGAGCAGAAACGCGCCAAGGAAAGTGCCCGCTTCGGGGAATTCCCTTTGCTCCGCATCTTGTTTTGAGTACCCTTGACACTTACTACATTCGCTGCTTCACTGCTACCTTTAAACTTTTTCAGCATCTTATTGCACAGACGTGGCGTACAGCAAACACAACGCTGAGCAACTCCAGAATACTTGGCGCTACTTTTTCGTACTTTCATCCTTGTTCTGAAAGTCTGAAGGTGGTTGTAGACTCACATTTTATTAGATCAGGAGAAACACATACTCGAGTTAGGCAAATATTACCCTTCCTATAGCAGCCCATTCACATTAACAAATGCAGTTAAAAAAAAAATTAAATCTGATAAAATTGTAGGACAAGTGCACTACGGCATCCTATCTATGTTACAAGTATAGATCCACTGAGCAAGGTTTTATATTCAGTTCTTGGGACTTTTTATTCCTTTTATGTCCTTCGTCTTCTGTATGCGTCTAAAACAAAGAAAACAACATTACCACATCATTAATATTTTTTTGCAAGTCTTTGCCCGGGCTGGTACAAGGGGAAAAAATGGAGACTCCCAGAATTTCCAGAGATGATCTCTTTACAAGGGTTTTGCCATGTCTGTTAATTATGTCATACAAATCATGTTTTCTTAACAGCCGCATTGAAATAATCACAGTAGTAAGGAAGAAACAAATCCCACAGAGTTATTTCTTGTAAATTCAGCAGGATTATGTCTCAGTTCTGATGTCATGCTTTTAGCGTGTTCTCAGACAAAATTTTCAGGACTGTTCAAGAAATCAATAACGGAAGTAGGTATTTTTGCCACTGCTGTCTGACAAGTTTGTAAGGGCTTAGCGGTACTAGCTGATTGCAGAGCTGACGATCATGTAAAATACTTTAACAGCATCAGTGCATTGTATTCTGATCCCCCAGGCACTCTAAACGATAACATAATATAACATCAAATGTAGAGAGTTAGGAAGTAAAACTGAAGACGAATATGTCTCATGTTGAAGTCTTAACACTTGAAACTGTGGAGGCACAAAAACTCCTAAATATGCCCACAAACGGTTTAAACCCACATCTATTTCTGTCTTTAAAGTTTCTTTTCTTTTTGGAAGTTTGATGTGCTATTTTCGACAGTGTTGCTTCTTCCAGCCATTCTCAGTGACAAGTCATGAGGATATGCAGTAATTCAGAAATTAGTGAAATTTTATTCTTGGTGGGGGCGTTGGATTAAGAGGCTGGGAGAGTGTGAAACAAGTCAACGTGTAATTGTATGATAAGGCTCTCACGAGGAATTTATTGGCCAAGTTGCTATTTCTATTCCTTCCTAATCTCGTTTAGCACATTCATTCTCTGCAATCTGTCTCCATAATCTTCTGTGACAGAATGGCAGCCAATAGAAGCATGCATGTTTGGAGAGAAGAGAAAATATGCAGAGGCGTGATAAACTGATGCTAATTATCCATATTTAGGACACCGAGTGCAGAAGATCAAGGTTTACAAATAACAAACCAGAGCCAATGATGATGGCTTCCTAGTGTGGAATATATTGGAGAGGACAAGATAAGGGTTTCACATGCAGAAGAGATTTATTGGTCAAAGGGTTCACCTTCCACTTTTCCACTTTTATATAGCAGTAAATTATTTAGGCTAAATTCACCAGAACATTACTCTTTTATTTGGCAATGTGCCATGACTTGCTCTTTCTTTGTGTCCTTTCAATGTAAATCCTTGTAGTGTAACATCAGTTGATAAGAAACAAATAATTGAAGTAATAGGTAATTCCCTTTAAATTGTGCATATAGGACAGTAAGGTAATCATCTAGTGTAGAATGAGACCGGAGTATAGAGCAGATAGCTGAAAGTGAAACAACATCAACCTCGGCTATTAAATTACATTTGTCCTAGAGAAAAATAACCTGCAGAAGACATGTAGGTTGAACAAGAGACAACACTAATCTAGCCAGCTTTAGACCATTTTCCTATAGACTTTGAAATTTCACTTTAAAAGACAGCTTTCCTCCATTTTTCTTGCTTTCTCTTTTTTCTTTTTTTTTTTCGGGAAAAGTAACATTTAAATTAGGAATGCAACATTCTCTTTTTAACAAGTGTTGGCTCTGGGAAATAATAAGGGAATTCAGTTTGGCAATATCTGTGCAGTATTGGTGAGGGTCAGTGGTAGTGATCTTAGCAGACTGCAGTAATTGTACTGTAAAGTTTCCAAAATGAGAATAATATTTGTTGGGTTTATGTTTATTTAGAAGTTTAGAAAGTATGCTACATAGTCGCAGAATTCTCACTATTATTTTTATTGTCATCTTCTGGTCAGGTGGAGATAACCCGTTTTTTGAGAAATTCCCCAAGTATTAAATTTTATGCCAGCGTTCCTTCTCGCTTCTCTAGCTTTATTCTTCTTGTGTTGCTAGTAGAATGATACTCAGCAAAACGCAGAACTCTGATGCTGAAATATAAAATATGTCTCGAGGGTGTATCGTTTAGGAAACTCTTCAAAACATCTTTCAGTTGATGTAAGGAAAGGTATTTCTTTAGTGACTACTCATTTAACAGGAGAATTTCTTTTGGCCTTTTGTTTCACTGCAGAATCACTCTGTATTTACTTCTCTCTCTCTGAAGTACTTCCATAAATTGACTCAATTTGTGTATTGTGCACTGGCAAAAATATTGCAGGCCCAAAGCTAGCATTTTCACAGGTTTTCCATAAAGAGATACCTCAAGTGCTTTTTAAAAATCCCAGAATTAACCCGTTTCACTCAAAATAGCCCAATAAATATCTTGTTAGAAGAAAGAAGGCAGGCAAGCAGGCAGGCTAAAACTTAGGTGATGAAAGTTGCCATATTGTCGCTAGTGGGCAAGAAATACACAGGGAATAAGGAGAGGGGAAAGTATATGACGCATTGAAATTTTTGGGACTAAACTGGATTTAGTATTGCCAGGTGCCATGCGGTTCCTGAGCACGAACCACTCTCACCCTCCCCAGTTACAGAATTCCGGTGATTTCAGGGAGCATCTGGGGCCTGATCCGACGCCACGGAAATCGCCCGGGTACCAGACTCTCATTTCAGTGGGCTCAGTATAATGCATCGTGTAGGCCCTTACGTTTTGGCTAACGCCTGTTCCTTGGCTTAGGTCACGGGCGTTTCTTTATCCGTCTCCCCGGGGAAAGGGGCAAGAGGCGGTTTTCTCCGACGCGGAGCGATAAGCTGACCCCGGAGTGGCTCCCTGG
>NW_020449052.1:1124786-1135224 GCF_003343035.1 Apteryx rowi | reverse complement strand
GCAGAGGTTGGCCGGGTCCTGAACTACGTTTGCAACTAGTTAGACTAGTCAGGCTGATTTTCAAAGCGGGTGATGGACGCTAAAGACTGAGCCGGTTTTAATCAGCAAACGCTTTCCTACAAGGTCCATCTAACCGTATCGACGGGGCGGTGAGGAAGACACTCCACATCTGGTTGTCCGCTGATTTCGACGCAAAATACTTTTTCTCCCTCTCCCCTCCCTGTTCGTAGGGAAATGGCAATCTTCTTTCACAGAAAACCCAAAGAGTTTCTTAAAGTAACATTTCACAGTTTCGTTTGTCATCCCCGGAGAGATACTAGAAATCCCTCTAATCCGGGGTTTATTGCTAGTTTAGCCGTGTGCACCGACTGAAAATACGCCGAAGTTTTGCCTTTAAGTGTTTTGGGTCTGTGCTTAGTGTATGGTGTCCGATAAAGACTGTATGGGCTCCAATCCAGATGTTGTCTAACTATTCCACAGAATAGCAACGGAGCTTCTGCAATACGTTTTCTGTCCTTTCTTAAAATGTTTATTGTATGTCTTTTGAAACAAAAGCCAAAACTTATCCTCTGCGAATTTTTGCTATGATTTTACGCCTCTATAATTCCATTGATCATTCAAATCCCAAGTCGGAAGCGAGTCCTCTATATGCTAGACAGTAGGCATGTGATATTAAAATTAAAAGGTATGACAAGACGCTTAGGCTCATTAGCACCTGAATCTAATGCTTAACGGTGTGCGCACGGAGAAAGATTCTTCAAGAAACGTCAGGAAATCATGGTGGACGTTCCCAAGCAAATGACGCCGTCATATATTTAACAAGCTGTTACTTGAGCGAATTTTCATTAAATATTAATACCATTTTTTTTGTGTGTCACCTTTTGCTGGTTAGCGCAGGTCAGAGAAGAATATCCTGAGGAGTAGAGACCATGCGTTTGAACAAGGAATTCAAAAGTCGGCCCTTTCCGTGAAAATACTGTAGGATCCACTGTGGGATCCTCTTCTGTTTATTCAGCATCTAAGGCTACTCTCAGATGCTTAAATATAGCTGTCTAAATAGAAACCCATCATAACTGTGAATACATGACCACATGATTTGGATATTATACAACATTAGAAACATGTCTGAAACGCATAAACACATTTCGCTTATCTACTTCCAAATAGCCACTAGATAATACAACTAAATACCAAGATCCTACCATCTGCTCCAAATTGGCCACCCAAGGATGTCATTCTCAATAAAGCCATTTCATTGGTTTCCTTATCTTAAATATCTGGATCTGTGGCATGTTTATCATGATGAGATTGTCCCACTTATCTAGTGAGGTTTGCTCTGCGACTCCTAGAACTGATAGAATTTTATTATATTCGAGAAAATCGTGCATGGCTTTTCCCTGCAGCTGCGTATTCAAAGCAAAACAAATAAGGAGACTATTTTTCTCYGCAGTATGACCCAAGAGTTGGTGTGTTAAATGGACCTTTTGGATACAGTCTTAATAGAATCTTTCTCAGCCTTGTCGGAAAGTTAGAAACTGAATGGAAGCTTAACACAGAAGTGTTTGGAGGGAAAATGAATGTTCTGCATTAAATTCTTCCTTCTCCCTGTCATTCTGCAAGATACTTATATAACACCGGGGTATGGCAAGTCAGCTTCCTGTTTCGAAAATGCACTGCATGCCTGTGTTCCTTGCTCCTCATCCCATGGGAGTTTGAGATACACTAATGAAAAGTTTGTTTGGTTATATTCCACGCTTCCGTTTTCCCCCTAATCATTTCTTTTGTGAATTTTAATCTTCCTGAGCTCTTCTGGAGTCAGAGATTCACAGTCCCCTTCCAGCCATCCCTATCCTGAAACATGCTGGCTTTATCTTCGCTAAAACTGTGTACTCTAAAAGGCGCTTCCGTAAAGTTTTCTTGCTTTCCTTTCCTTTTTTTTTCCTTGTTCGTTGCCCTTCCAAGTAGGATATATATGTCATCACAGTGACTCTGTCACATAAGCATCTTACTTTTCTTATTATTTCCTATATTCAAACACCGGGAAAAATTACGAGCCTTCACCCACCCTGTGGCTGAAAAGCAATTTAGAAGAAGCTAGGACTGATAACACAAGAAGGCACAGGCAATGGGAAAAAAAAAAAAAAAAAAAGCAAAGTCCCTTTCTGTCTTCTGCTATGTACAGGTAAAATTAAGCAGCACGTAAATGTTTTGGGTTAATCGGATCACTTGATCAAGTAATTACTCAAGATTTTTCCAAAAAGTAAAGATATCAATGTGTGTAAGGGGGAAGACTACAGTTGGGGAATATGTAACTCTGAGACACTGTAGATTGTTTCGCCTCTAGTTTTTCACACTGAGTCGGAATTTTGTTTTCACTGTGTTACTTTTGAAGTTTTGAACTTCCACGGCCTGAGTCTGAGGTCTTTCCTCCTGCAATGGACTGCTTGTGATAAAACAGTTCTCAACTCTAAGCATGAAGAGCCTGTTACTCCATTTTGCTAATCTGATTAGGATTGAGCACCTATCCATTATTCAACAGTTCTGGCAAAACAATCTTTCTACGTACTTTTTCTGTGTTTGCGTCAAAAAACGAGCTGAGTCCAGTACTTGTGAAATTTGCACAAGACAATTTTGGGTAGGAAAAAAACGTCTCCGTAGTCCCTTCCACCATCACTACCATCTCCTCCCCCCCCCCCGCACCCTCCCAGGAATAAATTAGAGTGCCCAAAATGTATGGTGTCTTTGTTCACGGCTAGTTCCTAGTTGCTATGGAGAGTTTTACGCCTTGGTAAACTATATTTCACCTCCTCCCGGTGAAAGCTATTCTTTTCCTAAATGCACACTTTGCAGACTACGGTCCTTCACCCCCTTGTCGGCTGCACTTCCTCAGCCCGCGCTGGTCTTCCCTGTGCGAGACGTGTCTTCACAGTCCTCGGAGCTCAGCTCGCCCTCTAGCACTTACACAATGGCTTGACTACCGCCAGATGCTCTCCTGCTTCTCCTCGTTTTCATTGTCCCTTTTTGAAGGTTTCTGAAGGATAGCCCCTCTATCTGAGAGCCGCAGTTAACCGTGGCACACGTCTTCTCCAAACCAATGAGAGGTGCCCGGAATGAAAGCATCAACAATGGGATTTTACCGAGCATGAAGCATATTACCGCCAAACCCGTCATGACAGGCCATGCTAAAGCAGCTGAATGACTTTCTTGAAACGAGACTTTTCTGAAGGCTCCTCCCTTCAGTGAATTACACCGTTCAGAAAAAATAGGCATGAAACTGCACAGGGGCACCCCAAGGCTTTGTAAATACGAAGCGAAAGAGTCTTTGTCACAAGACCCCACAGCTTCGATCCCAAAGCCAGGGCCAGCACACTTTCCTGGACGGCATCAGACATATCCTTACTTAACACTTACTCTAAGCGTTACAAAGGATAGGATTTTCTTTCACTCTTTCTCTTCTATTCCTCCAGACTGATRACACACACAACAGTATAACTCAGTACAGCCAGCTCCTATGGACTTGTGGACGAGGCGTACCCTACACAGGCATCACCAGAGTTGTCCTGATCCTGAACGAGGATTAGGAAGGACTTCCTAGGTCACCTGCTAGCAACCTTTACGACCTTGGGCACACAGTCACAGGAGCCAGTTACATGCACTGTACCGTTGTCACATCAAGAGAAAACCGGAGATCTCCTCGAGAGTCTCCAAACTTCGGTTTGCTAATCGTCACTTTAGCAGTGTTTCCTCCAATAGGAGAACGGCTCACTACATGTAAAAGTCAGCTGACTTTCCTTTTACCTCTGCTCATGCAAGCCTCCCTGCACGTATACACCTATAGACCCAGGGCCGGCCTTGGCTCCTCTTTCCGGGGGAACAACGACCAAGCGGCCAGCCCTCCTCCCCCTCGGGGGGTGCGTGTGTCATGGCTCCTCCTGGCATTACTCAGCAGCGGCGCGGCGGTGCCGGGAGCCCGCGGCCAGGCAAGCCCCTGCCCAGCCCATCTGCATAATCCCGGTTTTCCTTCCTGCCGCCCGGGCCGCGCCGCGCCGCGCCCCGACGGGGGTCGGCTCCCGCCGCTGCCGCTCCCCTCGCCGCAACACCGCCCCCCGCGCAAGGCCTCTCCCGCCCCTGGCTCGGAGRTTTGCAGGACTGTTTCCTAGCGCACGGTTTCTTTTCCATCTCATGTGCTTCTCTTTTGGCCTTTCCTTTCCAGAATAAGTGATTTTAATCCAAGCCAAGCTTCGCTGTCCGACTCCGCTCCCCCTCGGCCSTGTGAAACCATTTGCCTGCTTTGGTCCAGACCTCATTTGCCTCTAAGAAGCAGCATCCCGCCACCACCTCTGATTGTGCTGGGCTCCCTTGGCACGGCCCCCCCGGAGACCACTTTAGACTTGACACGTACCTCCCGGGTCCTCCCTCCCGCCCCCGCCGGGCGCCCACCCTCCCCGGAGCCGCGTGGCTCCCCGCGGTGCTCAGGAGACCGAGGGGCTGTAAGGCGAGATGGTCACCGCGTCTTACTGAGGGCAGGGCCACACGTGACAGCAGGCGCCTGGGGCTCTTCTCGACGCACGGTGCCAAGCTTTGGGCTGCGTTTGGTCCCCACGGCGGTGCTCTAGTAGCACGTTTAAGGGGGCGTTTCCGAGCAGGGTCAGGTCATCTGCTTTAGTATCCGTTTTGTTTAGACGGCGCCGGCCCTCGGGGTGTGCTTACAGGTGCTCAGTGTTGATCTTGGGGTAGTAGCGAGTCATGCAGCATCCACGGTTTTGGAGGGTTTTGTTTTCTGGAAGAGGAGGGGCTAAAGTGCCGCGAGGTGAAGGACTGCTTGCGGGTTTTTTTCCTTCCCCCGCTCCTCACAAAAAAAAAAGTTAGTGGCCGAGGTTTGCCTCCCCTCTTGGAGTGTGTGTGTGAGTGCGYGTGTGCGTGTGCGTGGGGCGTGAGCCGCACGGCAGAGCGGAGGCGCCGGTGCCCCGCGGGGCGCGGAGCCGGGGGGCCGGGGGGCCGGGGGCCCACCCGCCGGTGCCCGCGGCACGTCGAGGGGCGCTTCCCCAAGCAGCCGCCTCTGCGGCGTACGTGCAGCAGATGGCCTGCGGCCGGGGAGGGCGGGCTGCGCGCTGCGGGCCGCTGAATGCCCGACTGGAGGCAGGCGTGGTACCGCCGGAGCCCCTCGGCCCGGCCCGGGAGGAGGCTCCCGTGCGGAGTTCAAGAGCGACCTTTCCCGGCAGACAGCAACGCGCTTGTTTTCCGCAGTTATCTGGGCGCCGGCCGTCCCCGCGCCTCTCGCGTCTGCCTCTCCCTCCCTCGCCTCTCTCCCTTCCCCCCCCTCTTTCCCTTCGGGGAACGGGCCAGAGAGCTGCGGCCGAGAGACGGGGCGCACCGCAGCACCGCGGCCGGCTGCCCCCCCCGCAGCCAAGCCTCCTCCCCACGGCGACCCGCCGCAGTCTCCCGGCCCCCCTCTCCCTCCCGCTGGGACGGCTTTTCCCAGCCTCCCCCCAGGCTGTGGCGTCTCCCCTGCCACGGAGCTGGGCCGGGTCCCCCCCCCACCAGCCTCCCGCTCCGCGGGGGGCTCTGGTTTCACTCGTCGCCCGGCCGGCCGCTGGCTTGCAGCGGGAGCCGTCGGTGTTCCGCTGGGTGATTGTAAATGGGTTTGACTAGCCGTTGATCTCGGGGTCAGGACTCTCCTCACTAATCCCTCGCTCTCCAAACACCGGCCCTCCTCCTCCTCCTCCCCCCCCGCCATCTCTCTCCCCCTTTCTCTCACACACGCCCCTCCCTCTCTCTCCTTTAGCCCCTCTCCTCCTCTTGCATCATTCATCTGCTGCCCCTCCGACGGCACCCAAACAGGAGCCCCGCTCCGCTCCTCAGCCTCAGCGCCGGCCCCGCCACGGCAGCCTGTGGCACCTCGCTCTGCGGCGCCGCGGGCCGCGGAGACACACGCACCCCYGCGGACGGCCCCCTGCAGGCCCGCTACGACCCCCGGGGACTTGCCGGGCGAGGGGGGGCCTTCCCGCAAAAGCAGCCCCCTCCGCACTCGCACACACACAGGCACACACGCACGCACACCTACACACGCGCACACACACACACACACTCGGACGCTGTCCGCCCCCACGAGGCTGCCCCTTCCTGCCGCTCCCCCACGTGTTGCGGGCCAGGGAGGGCAGCGGGTGCCTGCTAGGGGGAGCGGGGGGAAAGTGCGCGGGAGGGACGGGCCAGAAAAAGGCCCCGGGGGTAGGTAAATCCCTGGGAAAGGCCGGGGGCGTCACAGGGCCCAGGAGTGTCTTGGAGTCCGGCCCAGGAGCGGGTCCCCTTGAGCTGACGCGGGCTGAGCGTCTGACCCAAAAGCAGATGCTAGTTCGGGGGAGTTATCTCCGTTTTACGGTGTAGCGCMGCTCGGATTAGCCGTTTGTTTGGTTTGGGGCGACGTAGGGTGTTGGCTTTTTTTCTTTTATTTCCCCCCGGGTTGGGGGGCAAATTACTCAGAGTAATAATAAACTATAACTGCTTGAGGCGTTCAGGTGCCTCCGGGCTGATGCTGCCTGGATGTGGCACAGCTGGGAGGGAGGGTCCCCCCCGACGCCCGGCCAAGGGACATCTCTGCGGGCTTCTTGTCCTGGCGTGGTGCTCCTGGACCTTTGGAGCCGCGTCCTCACGCCCCGCGGGCAGATTTCAGCAGCCGTCCCTCTTTATACATTCACGGGCAATTTCGTGTCCCCTCCCCAGCCGCCCGTCACTCCCTAGAGATCATCAGGGGCCCCACCGGTGGCCCCCGGCCGTCTCCCCCGGGCTGGGCACGGTGCGACTCCCGGCGAGGGCACGGAGGAGTGGAGCCGGAGGGAAAGCTTTTTCCCCCGGGCCCAGCGCCAAACCCCCCGGGAAAAAAAAGGAAGGACAAAAAAAAAAAAAAAAAAAAAAAAAAAAAGCAAGGAGCGAGGTGGAGAAGCAGAGAAAAAAAGGGGGGGGGAGGAAGAGAGAGAATCGTTGGGAAAAGAGCTGTGGAGTTCAGGCCAAGTTTGCGTTTTGGCTTGAAGTTTGGAACGGATCAAACCTATTATCAGATCGAGCCTCCTGTCCTACCAGTCCCTGTCTTCCCGACCCCTTCCCGACCGGTCCCTGTCTTCCCGACCGCCGGTAAAGCGGTGTCCCGGGGAGGCGGGGCGCATCCAGCCCCCGGGGAGCCCTGACCCCAAGCCCCCCACGCTACACTCAGCGTAACTCAGCAGAGAGGACACCTCCTCCCCTCTCCCCTTCTCCTTAGCCCTTGGATTTTCCTTCGTTTTACTGAAAACGAGATGACTTTTTTTTTTTAATTCTTCCACATAGGTGATTTTAATAGCTCTGTCAATCACGTTATAGGAGGAACATTTCACACAATTTTAGATGTAAAGTACTTAAACCATAAATCGTTTAAACCTATTCTTAGTTTTGCATATTCAATTATTCTCTTATATATAACCTGCAAAGCAGAGCCCGAAGGCTGAATTATTTTGCCATATCTGAACTCGTCTGCCTAGCAAAGTTATTTTAACTTTGTCTGTATACCCAAATATGAATTTAAATCAAATTAAACTATAGGTTCAAACCAATAATCCACGACCAGGAATAAATTCTATAGGTTTTTGGTTTGTTTGTTTGTTTGTTTGTTTATTTGACATTCGCAGAGGGTATTGCATTCCTTTGAAAGACAGGCTGAAAATATTCGAAGCTTATTTCAATATAGCCGAGATTGGGTCTGTTTAATCCCCTTGCGTTGAAAGTGCAGGTATTCCTATTATTCTAGGGCTAACGCTATTGAGTCGCTAAATTGCGAGAGGAGGGAAACGAACTCGTTAAAAGGAACTCATTTAGAGGTCCGTAATGTTTCTCTTACAAGCGCTTTCCATAATATTTTTTGTTGTTGTTTGGACGTGTACAAATGCTTATTTCCTTTTCTCCCTTGACCTCCCCAACATGCTTATTACATCATTCGTGTTCAGCAATACTGTCTCATCTCGCTGTTATTTTTCTCTTCCCTCTTGCCAGTAAATGTGAATTTCAACAGCTATGACCCTTAAAGAAAAGGCACGTACAAAAATTGCATCAGATGTATATGCGTCTGCATGTGCACACGTACATACACACACGTACATGCACTTGTATTCGGTCATGATGCTATCTATGGTGTGCATAGATAGGTATGAGTACGTATACACGATGGATATCGCATTTCAAGAAACAATTCAACAGGTACTCAGATTATCCTGCATATTTAAAGGTACGCCTATTAATATTTTTTAATGAATCATGCTTGGCTGGAGAAAACCAACACTACCGAGGATTTCCCACAGGTTCCTGCTTTGTGTGTGCGTCATTTGTACACTAAGCACTTCCAAAACTAGCCTGCTGACTGCCTGAACCTGCACACGCATCAGTTTAATAAATGTTGAAATAGTGAAAAAAAAAAGGATTTTATTACCTGGTTATAAATCAATAGACATCTTTCATGAAAATTTTGCAATCACTTCAACGAATGAGTGGTTTAAACAAAATTATCAAAATGACTCCGAAGTTACATATGTCAATTGTCATTTTAGCATTATAATTAAAGTGCAATCTCTAATATGGACCGAAGCCGCTCCTTATTARCCAACTAACATTTCCCCACTTTTGGATGCATGAAGTACTCACTCGCCATCATTAAAAGATGTTTTGAAAAGCCCTACAGCCTGGTGCGATCGACGTTTCCACCCTGGACGTTAAAAATATTCCTTTTGTTTAAACATGTTACGAGTAATTTCAAAATTTATTTGCTACAGTATGATTTTTAAATGCAACGCTTAATGCTGTTATTACTATTAGAAGAAGTTTACAGCAAACTTTTAATTCCAGAATATCGAAAGGTACCGATAAACAGCTAGGAAAAAAAAATCAAAGCATTCAACAACATCCTGTAACGAACAAACATGTATTATTTTGCTCGACAGCTTTCACACCAGTCGTTAAAACTTTCATGCCAGTTTACACAGGGTGGGTGAGTGCATGTGTTTGTGTGTGCGAAGTCCGGTGCTGTTTGTTCGCACTCCCGCCGTGGGACGTTTGGAAGGGATGGGACTACTTTTAGTATTTTTGGTTTAGAGATTGTTTTTCGTGACACTCAAGCCCAAACACTTTCGCTTTTAATTGTGTTAATTAGAGAGGAAGTTGCGCATTCGCTGGTGCCTTCGTATCCCTCGGGGAGCGCACTCTCCCCCAGCCCTGCAGGGATCCCCCGTCGGAAATCTGTCCCCAAAGGGGCCGCAGAGAGGGAGACGCAGCTCGTCCAGACCTTAGGAGAGCGCCTAACCCCGTCCCAGAAAGAAAAGTTTCCCAGTTACGGCCCCAGTCAAGGGCCAGAGAGTCAGTTTCGTCGATAAGATGAACAAAAYGAACCTTTGGACTAGGAGAAGTAATTCAGTAAGTCGCCTTTTTTAGCAATACTGAACGAGCATCAAAATAATCCTAGAAATCTAGGTATCGTCCCTCCTGAATTATATAGATCATGAGACATCTACATTTATTGTGGAATTGTATTTCATTCTATTTTTCGCTCTGGTTTACAACGTCCTCTCCAGTTTCTATGTTTACCTGCTGTATTTGCAGGGAAATCATGGTAAATATTTCTACGTTTTCGGGTTTGTTAAAAAAAAACAGGTGACTTTTTCTGCTTTGAAATTTATTTAACTCAAAATTGAATGCATCCTTAGGATTTCTGTTTAGCAGAAAGGCTTTTTAGTAAACTATATGCACAATCTGAATTCCCTCGTAACGTCTAAAATAAAAATTATTTCACAATGCATTTACAAGAAATCATACAAAAATGAAACAAAACCGAAGAGAAAATAAACGAACAAAAATATCCAAATACAATAAAGTTTTACAAAACCCAGAAAAAACATTGCAGCCTCAAAAAAAAGTTTTATAAATAAACAAATTAAAAAAAAAGGAACAAAAAACCGCGAGAACACCTACAAAAACTTTTAAGTGTGGTTTTGAATTTGCCTTAGTACATGAGTAATAAATGAGAAGTGCTTCCCCATCAACTTCGAGTTAATCAGGCAATAAAAAGCCTTCGCAAGTAGCGATCCGTGAATGAAACCATAGCGGTTCTGCGCGGTATAAAAGTTGGCATCGCCTAGAACTTTGTGTGATTACTATTGATTTTTTTTTGTCTTTTCGCCGTTGTTTTTTTTTCTTTCTCTCTCTCTCTCTCTCTTTTGCAAATAAACGCTCTATGCCTCTTGGGTGAATGATAAATACTGTACAAAAAGTCTCGATAAAACACAGAAGTTCAGTCTAAAACTAGTTTCATAAACTAGTCCTTCTAAAAAAAAGGTAAGTAAAGCAACCGTTACCTTTTTTCTCTCTCGTTATTATTATTATTATTTATTATTATTATTACAAGAACATCAAAACATTTTTCTGT
>NW_020449052.1:1122531-1124481 GCF_003343035.1 Apteryx rowi | reverse complement strand
AGATGTGTGTCAAGGGGACCGTGCCGTTCACCCCCGTGCTGGCGCTCTGGTAGTGCTGCGGCAGGGAGTGGAGCCGGCTCTGGGCGGCGGCGGCCGCCGGATCCCCTCCTTCCCCGGCCGGTAAGTACATACTGATCATCTCCCGCAGGTCCCCGGGGCACGGGGCCCGCGAGTGCGAGGTGACGGGCGGGCTCACGCTCGGCTCGGACTTGACCAGCGAGCCCAGGGCGCCCAGCGCCCCCGAGGAGGCCGCCGCCGCCGCCGCCGCCGCCGCCGCCGCCGCCGCCGAGTTCTGGTGGGGCTGCGAGCCGTAGGGCAGCGCGCCGTAGCCCGAGGGCGAGGCGCTCATGTAGCCCTGCGAGTTGGAGATGGGGCTGTACTGCAGGGCGCCCATGTCGTAGCGGTGCATGGGCTGCGGGTTGTGCGGGTGGTGCGGGTGGTGCGGGTGCGGGTGGTGCGGGTGCCCCCCGGTGCCCGGGTGCTGGCTGTAGGCGAGCTGCGCCTCCTGCATCATCGCCGCCGCCGCCGCCGCCGCCGCCACCGAGCCCGGGTAGGCGCCGTTGGCCCAGCCGTTCATGTGCGCGTAGCCGCCGCTCGCCGTGCCGCCGGGGCTCTCCAGCCGCTGCCCGACGCCGCCGGGGCTCACGCCGACGCCCATGCCCACGCCGACGCCGGCCGGGCCGCCCCCGGCCGAGCCGGCGCTGAGCAGCCCCCCGGCCAGCGAGTACTTGTCCTTCTTGAGCAGGGTCTTGGTCTTCCTCCGGGGCCGGTATTTATAATCCGGGTGCTCCTTCATGTGCAGCGCCCGCAGCCGCTTCGCCTCGTCGATGAACGGTCTCTTCTCGGCCTCGGACATGACTTTCCACTCGGCCCCCAGGCGCTTGCTGATCTCCGAGTTGTGCATTTTGGGGTTCTCCTGGGCCATCTTCCGCCGCTGGCCCCGCGACCACACCATGAAGGCGTTCATGGGTCTCTTGACCCGGTCCTGGTTCGCTTTGTTCCCCCCGCCGCCTCCGCCGCCGCCTCCCGCGCCGGTTTGCCCCGAGAGGTTCGTGGGGGCCTGGGCTCCGCCGGGGGAGTGCAAGTCCGTTTCCATCATCATGCTGTACATTCAAGTAGCTTTTTTATTTTCCACCGGCACCAGGCGTGAAAAAATAATCAAACATAGAGGAGCCAAGGAGGAAGGGGAGTGAGGCAAAAAATGTTTGTATCTGTGTAGATATAGATGTACAAAAAAAAAAAAAAAAAGAAGAAGACGAAAAACGCGACGAGAGCGACGATCGGCAACCCCGCAGGCGAAAACTTTCTCCCTTTTGCAAACCACTTTCAGGGATCGGTGGCGATCTGGATTCAAGCTGCTCAAACAGGTGCAAGGCAAACTTGCTGCTTCACTTTGCAAGGAGGGAGGAGTGTGCGGAGCACTCGGCAATGTCCTTCTCTCTCTCTCTCTCCCCGGCACACACGCGCATACCCCTCCTCTCTCGCTCTTATTCTTAACAGATCTATTTTTTTGTTGTTCTTTGCTAACTTCGAGAGAGAGAGAGAGGGAGGGAGGGAGCTTGTGTGACTTGCATCCGCTGATCACAGGTGAACGGAGCAGAAGAGAGAGGAAAACCCACCACCACGTAAAAAAAAATAAAAATTAAACGTTAAAAAAAAAGAGAGAGCGAGCGGGAGGCAGAAAATAGGAGGGGTGGGGGGTGGGGAGAGCAAACCAAACCAAAACAACAGCCGAGCCCCGGAGCCCGGGCGAAGTTGCACAGTAATTTGCTGGCGGTGGTCTCCCTCCCGCGGCCCGGGCGGGACGGGCGCGGGCGCGGGGAGAGGAGGAGCCGTCGGGCGGCGCGGGGCGAGAGGCGCTGCAGCCATACAGGGCGCGCCGAGCCCGCCTTAAATCGCCTGGCGGCGGCCAATGGGCGCGCGCCGGCGGGCGGCGATTTGCATGGCGCG